>NC_091204.1:32413414-32573414 GCF_040958095.1 Procambarus clarkii | reverse complement strand
ATGGTTGGGTTGACTGCATCTATCTGGACCTAAAAAAGGCATTCGACAGAGTTCCACATAGAGAGGTTGTTCTGGAAACTGGAAAATATTGGAGGGGTGACAGGTAAGCTTCTAACATGGATGAAAAATTTTCTGACTGATAGAAAAATGAGGGCAGTAATCAGAGGCAATGTATCGGACTGGAGAAATGTCACAAGTGGAGTACCACAGGGTTCAGTTCTTGCACCAGTGATGTTTATTGTCTACATAAATGATCTACCAGTTGGTATACAGAATTACATGAACATGTTTGCTGATGATGCTAAGATAATAGGAAGGATAAGAAATTTAGATGATTGTCATGCCCTTCAAGAAAACCTGGATAAAATAAGTATATGGAGCACCACTTGGCAAATGGAATTTAATGTTAATAAATGCCATGTTATGGAATGTGGAACAGGAGAACATAGACCCCACACAACCTATACATTATGTGAGAAATCTTTAAAGAATTCTAATAAAGAAAGAGATCTAGGGGTGGTTCTAGATAGAAAACTATCACCTGAGAACCACATAAAGAATATTGTGCGAGGAGCCTATGCTACGCTTTCTAACTTTAGAATTGCGTTTAAATACATGGATGGTGATATACTAAAGAAATTGTTCATGACTTTTGTTACGCCAAAGCTAGAATATGCAGCTGTTGTGTGGTGCCCAACAACAGAAGTTGGCCCATATCTTAAGAAGCACATCAACAAACTGGAAAAGGTGCAAAGACATGCTACTAAGTGGCTCCCAGAACTGAAGGGCAAGAGCTACGAGGAGAGGTTAGAGGCATTAAATATGCCAAAACTAAAAGACAGAAGAAAGAGGTGATATGATCACTACATACAAAATAGTATCAGGAATTGATAAAATCGACAGCGAAGATTTCCTGAGACCTGGAACTTCAAGAACAGGAGGTCATAGATTGAAACTAGCTTAACACAGATGCTAAAGAAATATAAGAAAATTCACTTTCGCAAATAGCGTGGTAGACAGTTGGAACAAGTTAGGTGAGAAGGTGGTGGAGGCCAAGACTGTCAGTAGTTTTGGGAAGACGGTCTCATCCTGTAACTACACTTAGGTATTTACACACACACTATATATATATATATATATATATATAAATATATTAGTATATTTTGGTAGCAGTCTTTCCTGTAGACATATTTTATTAAATATGACCGAAAAAGTAAGATTAATAATTCTAACACGAATTTTCTCAATCTTTCGTACATTATGCTTCACTGTTGGAGGTAAATCAAAAATCACTTCTCCAAAATTCATTTTTATTTCTAGTCTGACGCGACACGGGCGCGTTTCGTAAAACTTATTACATTTTCAAAGACTTCACAAATACACAACTGATTAGAACTTGCATTTCCCTGATTTTATATCTACTTTTGAGTGAGGTGGGAAGGGTGATGTGGCATTACATTTGAGTGAGGTGGGAAGGATGATGTGGCATTAGAGGATATTAATAGGGTATTAAAAGTATCAACACAAGACAGAACACGAAACAATGGATATTGAATAGAAGTGTTTGTAGAAAGCCTATTGGTCCATATTTCTTGATGCTTCTATATTGGAGCGGAGTCTTGAGGTGGGTAGAATATAGTTGTGCAATAATTGGCTGTTGATTGCTGGTGTTGACTTCTTGATGTGTAGTGCCTTGCAAACGTCAAGCCGCCTGCTATCGCTGTATCTATCGATGATTTCTGTGTTGTTTACTAGGATTTCTCTGGCGATGGTTTGGTTATGGGAAGAGATTATATGTTCCTTAATGGAGCCCTGTTGTTTATGCATCGTTAAACGCCTAGAAAGAGATGTTGTTGTCTTGCCTATATACTGGGTTTTTTGGAGCTTACAGTCCCCAAGTGGGCATTTGAAGGCATAGACGACGTTAGTCTCTTTTAAAGCGTTCTGTTTCGTGTCTGGAGAGTTTCTCATGAGTAGGCTGGCCGTTTTTCTGGTTTTATAGTAAATCGTCAGTTGTATCCTCTGATTTTTGTCTGTAGGGATAACGTTTCTATTAACAATATCTTTCAGGACCCTTTCCTCTGTTTTATGAGCTGTGGAAAAGAAGTTCCTGTAAAATAGTCTAATAGGGGGTATAGGTGTTGTGTTAGTTGTCTCTTCAGAGGTTGCATGGCTTTTCACTTTCCTTCTTATGATGTCTTCGATGAAACCATTGGAGAAGCCGTTATTGACTAGAACCTGCCTTACCCTACAGAGTTCTTCGTCGACTTGCTTCCATTCTGAGCTGTGGCTGAGAGCACGGTCGACGTATGCGTTAACAACACTCCTCTTGTACCTGTCAGGGCAGTCGCTGTTGGCATTTAGGCACATTCCTATGTTTGTTTCCTTTGTGTAGACTGCAGTGTGGAAACCTCCGCCCTTTTCCATGACTGTTACATCTAGAAAAGGCAGCTTCCCATCCTTTTCCGTCTCGTAAGTGAAACGCAGCACGGAACTCTGCTCAAATGCCTCCTTCAGCTCCTGCAGATGTCTGACATCAGGTACCTGTGTAAAAATGTCGTCAACATACCTGCAGTATATGGCCGGTTTCAAGTTCATGTCGACTAAGACTTTTTGCTCGATGGTACCCATCATATATCTACGTTAATTTTATATATCTACGTCATATATCTACGTTAATTTTAACTCCAATAAAAAAACATTGACCTCATACATAATGAAATGGGTAGCTTTATCATTTCATAAGAAAAAAATTATAGAAAATATATTAATTCAGGAAAACTTGGCTTATTAGGCAAATTTGGCCTTGCATAGTAGGCTGAGAAGTGCGTTCTGGCTACTAGGTACGACATATATATATATATATATATATATATATATATATATATATATATATATATATATATATATATATATATATATGCAAACAAGCCTGAATGGTCCCCAGGACTATATACAACTGAAAACTCACACCCCAGAAGTGACTCGAACCCATACTCCCACAACTGGTATGTACAGGGACGCTTTAATCCGCTTGACCATCACGACCGGACAAAAGGAAGTGATAGCCGAGGCTATATGAACCACTTCCCCGCCGGCACTCGGATGGTAATCTTGGGCATAGCATTTTATCAAATCACCTCATTCTTTGGGGCACACGTGAGGAACACAAATGCAAACAAGCCTGAATGGTCCCCAGGACTATATACAACTGAAAACTCACACCCCAGAAGTGACTCGAACCCATACTCCCACAACTGGTATGTACAGGGACGCTTTAATCCGCTTGACCATCACGACCGGACAAAAGGAAGTGATAGCCGAGGCTATATGAACCACTTCCCCGCCGGCACTCGGATGGTAATCTTGGGCATAGCATTTTATCAAATCACCTCATTCTTTGGGGCACACGTGAGGAACACAAATGCAAACAAGCCTGAATGGTCCCCAGGACTATATACAACTGAAAACTCACACCCCAGAAGTGACTCGAACCCATACTCCCACAACTGGTATGTACAGGGACGCTTTAATCCGCTTGACCATCACGACCGGACAAAAGGAAGTGATAGCCGAGGCTATATGAACCACTTCCCCGCCGGCACTCGGATGGTAATCTTGGGCATAGCATTTTATCAAATCACCTCATTCTTTGGGGCACACGTGAGGAACACAAATGCAAACAAGCCTGAATGGTCATCCTGCTTGGGGACTTCAACCTACGGCACCTGAAATGGAAGCACCTGGCTAATACAGTAATATCAGAAAGAATACCAGGAAGTAGCCTAAATGAACAGGCACATGCAAATGACCTGCTACGGATGTGCGATAAGTTTGCCTTAAACCAGCAAATAGTAGAACCAACTAGGAAGGAGAACACGCTGGACCTCATTTTCACTAATAATGATGAGTTGATCGGGAACATAATGATTACAAATACCTGTTACTCAGATCACAACTTAATTGAAGTTCTGACAACCGTGGGGAATGGACCTTCAAAACCAATCCAGATTCCCGGTGGAGGAGATTTCAGCAAATTCAACTTCAATAATAAACGGATAAACTGGGAGCAAATAAACCAGGACTTCACAGAAATAAACTGGGAAGAACAGCTAGGAAATGCAAACCTGAACCAGTGCCTGGAAAAAATAAGCTCAGTAGCACTAGAAATATGTTCAAACCGCATACCCCTAAGAAAAAAGAGAAAGAGATGCAGATTGGAACGGGAACGTCGTTCCCTATATAGGCGAAGAAAACGAATCGCGGAACAACTTGAGAGTCGCACCCTATCTCAAGAACGGCGAAGAAGGTTAGGTAGAGAAATAGAAACAATTGAACTCAAGCTACAAGAATCATACAAAACCCAGGAGAGGCAAAGAGAGCAAAAGGCCATCAGTGAAATAGAGAGAAATCCGAAATATTTTTTCTCCTATGCAAAATCAAGATCAAAAACCACATCTAGTATCGGGCCCCTGCGAAAGGGAGATGGAACTTTCACAGATGACAACAAAGAAATGAGCGAGTTACTGAGGAAGCAGTACGACTCAGTTTTCAGTGAGCCATTAAATGCACTAAAGATTGATAACCCAAATGAATTTTTCATGGATATGATACCAACATCAAATCACATATCAGACGTCGCCCTATCCCCACTAGATTTTGAAGAAGCCATAAACAGTATGCCTATGCACTCTGCACCAGGCCCGGATTCTTGGAACTCCATATTCATCAAGAACTGTAAAAAACCACTATCGCAGGCCCTTCACATTCTGTGGAGACAAAGCCTAGATACTGGCGTTATCCCTGACATACTAAAAACAGCAGAGATAGCACCACTCCATAAAGGAGGAAATAAGGCAGAGGCAAAAAATTACAGACCGATAGCACTAACATCGCACATCATAAAAATTTTTGAGAGAGTGCTAAGAAGTAAGATCACAAAATACATGGAATCACAGCATCTCCATAACCCCGGACAACATGGTTTCAGAACAGGGCGCTCTTGCCTGTCGCAGTTGCTGGACCACTATGATATGGCATTAGATGCTATGGAAGACAAACAAAACGCTGATGTAATTTACACAGATTTCGCAAAAGCTTTTGATAAATGTGACCATGGTGTTATTGCACATAAAATGCGTTCAAAAGGAATTACCGGGAAAATAGGCAGATGGATCTACAATTTCCTAACTGACAGAACCCAATGTGTAATAGTCAACAAAATAAAATCCAGCTCATCAACCGTGAAGAGCTCAGTCCCCCAGGGTACTGTGCTTGCTCCAGTACTTTTTCTCATCCTCATATCGGACATAGACCAGAACACAACCTATAGCACTGTATCATCCTTTGCAGATGACACTAGGATTTTCATGAGAGTTGGCAACATAGAGGACACGGCAAACCTCCAATCAGATGTAGATCAGGTCTTTCTATGGGCTACAGAAAATAATATGGTATTCAACGAGGATAAGTTTCAGCTCATGCGCTACGGAAAAATTGAAAATATAAAAACAGAAACCACGTACAAAACGCAGGCAAATCATAACATAGAACGAAAAGGCAATGTAAAGGACCTGGGTGTACTCATGTCGGAAGACCTTACCTTTAAAGAACACAATAAAGTAGCCGTCGCAACTGCAAGAAAAATGACAGGTTGGATAACAAGAACTTTTCACACTAGAGATGCTATACCGATGATGATACTTTTCAAAACGCTTGTGCTCTCTAGAGTGGAGTACTGCTGCACAATGACAGCCCCTTTCAAAGCTGGAGAAATTGCTGACCTAGAGAGCGTGCAGAGATCCTTTACTGCTAGAATCCACTCAGTAAAACATCTAAATTACTGGGACCGACTAAAGAGCCTAAATCTGTACTCCCTTGAGCGCAGGCGGGAGAGATACATAATAATTTACACGTGGAAAATATTAGAGGGGCTGGTCCCAAACCTGCACACAGAAATAACACCACATGAGACCAGAAGACATGGCAGGATGTGCAGAATACCCCCGTTGAAAAGCAGAGGTGCAACAGGTACTCTGAGAGAGAACTCTATCAACATCAGAGGCCCGAGACTGTTCAACACGCTTCCACTACACATAAGGGACATAACTGGCCGACCCCTCACAGTGTTTAAGAGAGAACTGGATAAGCACCTCCAAAGGATACCTGATCAACCAGGCTGTGACTCATACGTCAGGCTGCGAGCAGCCGCGTCTAACAGCCTGGTTGATCAGTCCAGCAACCAGGAGGCCTGGTCGACGACCGGGCCGCGGGGACACTGAGCCCCGGAAGCACCTCAAGGTAGCCTCAAGGTATGGTCCCCAGGACTATATACAACTGAAAACTCACACCCCAGAAGTGACTCGAACCCATACTCCCACAACTGGTATGTACAGGGACGCTTTAATCCGCTTGACCATCACGACCGGACAAAAGGAAGTGATAGCCGAGGCTATATGAACCACTTTTTACCATCCGAGTGCTGGCGGGGAAGTGGTTCATATAGCCTCGGCTATCACTTCCTTTTGTCCGGTCGTGATGGTCAAGCGGATTAAAGCGTCCCTGTACATACCAGTTGTGGGAGTATGGGTTCGAGTCACTTCTGGGGTGTGAGTTTTCAGTTGTATATAGTCCTGGGGACCATTCAGGCTTGTTTGCATTTGTGTTCCTCACGTGTGCCCCAAAGAATGAGGTGATTTGATAAAATGCTATGCCCAAGTTTACCATCCGAGTGCCGGCAGGGAAGTGGTTCATATAGCCTCGGCTATCACTTCCTTTTGTCCGGTCGTGATGGTCAAGCGGATTAAAGCGTCCCTGTACATACCAGTTGTGGGAGTATGGGTTCGAGTCACTTCTGGGGTGTGAGTTTTCAGTTGTATATAGTCCTGGGGACCATTCAGGCTTGTTTGCATTTGTGTTCCTCACGTGTGCCCCAAAGAATGAGGTGATTTGATAAAATGCTATGCCCAAGATTACCATCCGAGTGCCGGCGGGGAAGTGGTTCATATAGCCTCGGCTATCACTTCCTTTTGTCCGGTCGTGATGGTCAAGCGGATTAAAGCGTCCCTGTACATACCAGTTGTGGGAGTATGGGTTCGAGTCACTTCTGGGGTGTGAGTTTTCAGTTGTATATAGTCCTGGGGACCATTCAGGCTTGTTTGCATTTGTGTTCCTCACGTGTGCCCCAAAGAATGAGGTGATTTGATAAAATGCTATGCCCAAGATTACCATCCGAGTGCCGGCGGGGAAGTGGTTCATATAGCCTCGGCTATCACTTCCTTTTGTCCGGTCGTGATGGTCAAGCGGATTAAAGCGTCCCTGTACATACCAGTTGTGGGAGTATGGGTTCGAGTCACTTCTGGGGTGTGAGTTTTCAGTTATATATATATATATATATATATATATATATATATATATATATATATATATATATATATATATATATATATATATATATATATATATATATATATATATATATAACCTTTAAGCACCTTTTTGCATTATTATTTTTGTATCAACCCATGTATATCTTGTAACCATCAAATGCATAATAAAGCACAAAAAATATTCAAGGATGGGGGTGGTAGGAGAAAAGCACACAGAAACTGTATTGGAGGGGATCTAAACATTCCCTCTAATGCGTTATGCGTGGTTTCCTCCGAGGCTATGGGTCCCCCTTCTTCCAGCTAGAGGTGGTACTCCCTTCCCATTGTTTATATATATATATATATATATATATATATATATATATATATATATATATATATATATGTGTGTGTATATCACGAAAATAAACACGTGATTAAGAATGTGACAATGTCAGACCACGGAGGAAAAATGAAACAGGAAATTTCCTTAAGTACTTTCGTATATTAAATACATCTTCAGAAGGTCATTTTACAGATCGAGTGATGGGTATAAATAGGCAGGAAGGAGTGGTGAAGTAAGGTGAGGTACAATACTTGGACAACGCAGAAGGCCCATTGGCCCATCAGATGCACCCAATTGGCACATCCGATGTAGCACAATGGCCCATCTGTTACAGCAGACATACAAGCATAATATATAGGTAATTATAACATAAAGAATACAATAAATTAGTGAGACAAATGTTTTTCAATGATTCTACTTAAATCGCCCTTTAGCTGATCTATTAGAAATGGATCTAAATTATATAGACCACTGCTAATATTCAAATTACTTTCTTTGGTGATCTGTATCAAAGCAGATTCAATTATGTTTCTGTTATAGGTGCTTTTACAATTTGTTATTGAAGAAGCACTCTCCCAATCAATTTGGTGAGCTTTTTCTGACAAATGCACAAACAAAGCATTAGACAATTGGCCATGTTTTACAGAGTATTTATGTTGCGATATTCTACATTTTAAATCTAAGGTACATTATATACCTGTATCTAAGGTACAGACATACAAGCATTATATATTATGCTTGTATGTCTGCTGTAACAGATGGGCCATTGTGCTACATCGGATGTGCCAATTGGGTGCATCTGATGGGCCAATGGGCCTTCTGCGTTGTCCAAGTATTGTACCTCACCTTACTTCACCACTCCTTCCTGCCTATTTATACCCATCACTCGATCTGTAAAATGACCTTCTGAAGATGTATTTAATATACGAAAGTACTTAAGGAAATTTCCTGTTTCATTTTTCCTCCGTGGTCTGACATTGTCATATATATATATATATATATATATATATATATATATATATATATATATATATATATATATATATATATATATATATATATATATATATATATATCGGACAATTAGGAAAAAAAAAATAAAAATTTAAATTATTTTACCTTGTACCTAGATCCACCAGGCCTGTTTGGTCTATGTTTCAGTACTTGAGAAATCTGGAAGGTCACATCCTCCTCCTCAACTTGTGGATGTGCGTTGATAGATGATTCTGTAAAATTAAGTTATTTATATAATAATAAATTCAGTATAACAATAATATTCTGTAAAACTAAAAGTAATTTATACATCAATCAGATAAAACTCTCCAGAGATGGTGATACACAACATATAAAGGACAAGCTTCAGAACAAAATATGCATTTAGGAATAAGGTTTTGTACATGTAGGTAGCACATGAGAAAATAAGTGGAAGGTGATCAAGTTTATATTAACATGTTAATGGCTTTGTTAAGGCTTTGCAAGAATGAAAAAATATTAATAATATAATATCACCTACCAATTAATTGTACATCATTTATAAGTCAATTATTTGCATTATTATTATTCAATACTAATGATATAAAAATGCATTTTGTAATCTACTATTTATGCAAGTATTAAGCACAGGATCATGAAATAAACTGCACAATACTGTAATGGATAAACCAATTAAGTTTACATTTTCCTATAGCTAAGTCAGTCAGTTCTATTAGCAGCAGAGAACAATTATGCCCAACCTCTATTAAATGAAACAATCTTAAGAGCAAGTGATAGAAATATAATCATTTATGCTTGGGAAAATATTATGGAATGGTTCCAAATATGAAAAATATTAAGTTTTTTGGTTAAAATTTTTTAATTTAAAATTTAAATTTTTAAGTGAATTTTAAACTTTAAAAAAATTATTTAATTTTTTGGTTACTTACTTAAAATAACATTATATAGTTCTTGTTTTTGTAGAAATGCCAATTTCTTCTTTTGCCCTTCCAGACTGTATAGTGACCACAGGCCGTTTGTTCATATCTTCATTATTCTTCGAACCATGGTTGCACAATCAGACCCACGTACACTGGTTAAAAGCATCACCTAAAAGCAACAACAAAAATGTAGTACACTGACGAATTTTGAATATATATATATATATATATATATATATATATATATATATATATATATATATATATATATATATATATATATATATATATATATGCCATATACATATATATGCTATGTTGTATGCTACAACTTGGCTGATAATAAAGCCATTCACAACTGCAGGCCTAATAAAAAAAGGAGGTGGCATAGCAATATCTTACAAAGATACCTTCATCTGCAATAGTGTCATTAGTAATAGAGACGACTATTGTGAATATACCTTTGCCAAGTTCTCCAGTAAATCCCTTAAATCCTCCTTGAACAAGAGGGTTTTTACTTGATCGAACCATATTCTTAACCTGCTGCAGGTAATTTTCAAATGGAAATGCTGAACATCTGTCCAAACTACCAAACTCTTTGGCATCAGAGGAATATGTGTGTTAGGCAGTGTACATTGTACACTAAAAAATCCTTACCATACAGCTCACGAGCCTTTAACACAAAGTACAGCAAAAGATCATGTGCATATTGGCTGTAATTTAACTGAATCAATTTAGGTGATACAAGAATAGAAATGGCTACACTCAGAGTCAGGAAATGGTCATACAATTCTTTGGGTAAGATTCCCTTCAGTACAATCTTACCGGTGTAGAGAAGGAGTTGTCTGTATTCAGTCGCTTTCCATCTATCAACCTCTGAAAGACTTCGAGGTTTACCTGTTCTTTTAGGCGTCGCTTTTTGGCCCGTGACATACGCTGCCATCTTGTGTGGTATTCTCTTCTTCTTTCTATAATGTGTGCATACATTCTGAAGGAGAAAGGCCAAGTGCTACATTACCAATTACTATTACAAGATTATTAGTAAAGTATTGTACTGCAAAAAGCAAATAAAATGGGGTAAACTAAACTTTGAAAACAAATAATAATTAAAACAGGTAAATTAGTAAAATAACAAAGGCTTAAGCAGACATGACTCTGCTTAAGCCATGTAAAGCAGACAGATAAGATGGCAATATATAAGGGGAAAAAATTAAAAAGCTAGGATATAAAACTAATTGAGATCAAAAGCATAAATTACTAAAGTAGGGGAAAAAATAACAAATGACTTCATAAAAAAATTATCCAATTGCCAACAGCAACTTGGTAGTACGAGTCTAAGTCTAAGAAACAAAAAAAATTTAAATGCTGTTATCTGCAATGAAACAATACATACTATTGCACGTACCGAAACATTGATGAATGTAAAAAATAGAGAACTATTTGCTGAATGTCCCATAAATGGATTTAACTATTTTACACAAAGAGGGGGGAGAAGCCATGTATGTTAGGGAATATTTGAAATGTAGTCTCGAAAAGTACACAACTGTGATAGGAAAATTAGGTCACATGGAGGAGTGGGTCTGTATACTATGGAAGACCTTGTATGCTCGGAGCTCCTTAACATTACAAATGAGGTGGTAGAGGTATTGGGATTAAAAATAGAGAAAATAAATTTAGTGATTATTCTAATATACAAACCGCCAGATGCAACGGCCGAGGAATTCACAGAACAGATAAACAAAATGGAGAACTCGATACCTCATATTATCTTCCTAGGTGACTTCAACTTGCCTAGTCTAAGATGGAGAATAGCAAACAATAATATTATACCAGGAAATTTATCGAGACCTACCCACTCAGCTTCCTGGCAATACGTTAGTAATGAATAAATATGATATATTTACTCATTATAATGTTGGTGCTGAATGTACAACACGAAAAAACATAATTTTAATCTGAAAAAGGATCTTTTTATAAAGAAATTAGACGAAAATAAAGAGCTGGTGACGCCAAATCAAGTCGACGATCCAAGCGTCGGTTAGGTTAAGTTAGGTCAACCTAACCTATTATATTTATTCATTACTAACGTATTGCCAGGAAGCTTTGTGAAGCTTGTGTAGCTTGTGGTAGCTTGTGGTAATTAGACGGACCCTCATTTTAACAGAAACTTGGCTAAGTAAAGACTATACCCAACTCTACAACTTAGCTGGTTATAAAGGCATTCATAATTGCAGGCCTAGTAAAAAAGGAGGTGTTATACCAAAACAGATGCAGAACTAGGAAACAGGATTTCTTCAACAGAAATTTTGAAATTGTTCACAATTTTTGTTACACCAAAGTTGGAGTATGCAGCAGTTGTATGGTGTGCCCATATCTTAGAAAGCATATCAACAAACTGGAAACGGTGCAGAGACATGCCACTAAGTGGCATTAACTAAATGCCATTAAATATGCCAAATATACTACATAAATATACATACTACACATGCACAATAATTGTCCTGGGACCTCTGATATTCATAATATAATATATATATATATATATATATATATATATATATATATATATATATATATATATATATATATATGTATATATAGGGCCATCAACACACCTCCAGCTAGGGCCACCAACACACCTCCAGGGCCATCAACACAACACCACCATCAACACACCTCCAGCCAGGGCCACCAACACACCTCCAGCCAGGGCCACCAACACACCTCCAGCCAGGGCCACCAACACACCTCCAGCCAGGGCCACCAACACACCTCCAGCCAGGGCCACCAACACACCTCCAGCCAGGGCCACCAACACACCTCCAGCCAGGGCCACCAACACACCTCCAGCCAGGGCCACCAACACACCTCCAGCCAGGGCCATCAACACGCCTCCAGGGCCATCAACACAACACCACCACCAACACACCTCCAGCCAGGGCCACCAACACACCTCCAGCCAGGGCCACCAACACACCTCCAGCCAGGGCCACCAACACACCTCCAGCCAGGGCCACCAACACACCTCCAGCCAGGGCCACCAACACACCTCCAGCCAGGGCCACCAACACACCTCCAGCCAGGGCCACCAACACACCTCCAGCCAGGGCCACCAACACACCTCCAGCCAGGGCCACCAACACACCTCCAGCCAGGGCCACCAACACACCTCCAGCCAGGGCCACCAACACACCTCCAGCCAGGGCCATCAACACGCCTCCAGGGCCATCAACACAACACCACCACCAACACACCTCCAGCCAGGGCCACCAACACACCTCCAGCCAGGGCCACCAACACACCTCCAGCCAGGGCCACCAACACACCTCCAGCCAGGGCCACCAACACACCTCCAGCCAGGGCCATCAACACGCCTCCAGCCAGGGCCATCAACACAACACCACCACCAACACACCTCCAGCCAGGGCCACCAACACACCTCCAGCCAGGGCCACCAACACACCTCCAGCCAGGGCCACCAACACACCTCCAGCCAGGGCCACCAACACACCTCCAGCCAGGGCCACCAACACACCTCCAGCCAGGGCCACCAACACACCTCCAGCCAGGGCCACCAACACACCTTCAGGGCCATCAACACAACACCACCATCAACACACCTCCAGCCAGGGCCACCAACACACCTTCAGGGCCATCAACACAACACCACCATCAACACACCTCCAGCCAGGGCCACCAACACACCTTCAGGGCCATCAACACAACACCACCATCAACACACCTCCAGCCAGGGCCACCAACACACCTCCAGCCAGGGCCACCAACACACCTTCAGGGCCATCAACACAACACCACCATCAACACACCATCCAGCCTACCACCACAAGCTTATAAATATACTACACATGTCTAAGAGCAAATAAAAGAAAACAGTTACCTTAACTATTGAAGATGCAGCAGGATTTTGTGGATAAGCCAGCAGCAGTCCCTCTCGACACGGTTTTAAAATGGCGGCGACTACCACAACATGCAACGAGCCTAAAGAATGTCCAGCGCTAGCATTATCTAAACGCTATTATATATTATCAAGCAATACGGAAATCTAAAATAAAAAAAATGATACAAATAATTGTATTAAATATTTATTTGCAATTACAATACCTCGGGAATATATTTTTGCGTTAGCAAAACATATTAAGTTCGTATTTAGTTTAACTCATTTAAATTCTTTACAAATAATAACCTGATTTTACCTGATGGCCATTAACATTAATGTTTTATGTTGATACATTTCATACCCTTATTATTTCAATTTCTTTCTTTATTATGCACCCCATACCCATCCCGTGGGCGGTGGTGTAAAGGATTACAGAGGCACATAATGGGTTCAGGAACTGAACTCTCTAGTTTGTTTAGCTATGCAAATAACAATTTTTGACGCTAGTTACAAAATTATTAATGTTATATATTCATGTACACACTCTCATACATACATGTACATATATATATATATATATATATATATATATATATATATATATATATATATATTATATATATATATATATATATATATATATATATATATATATATATACGTATACATATATACATACACATGCATATTTATAATCACCCACACAAATACACACATCAATAATCTCTGTGTCACTTATTTTATACATGTTCTTGTAGAACATTCTATTGCGAACACATTGGGCGCTGCCCAATAAACTCGCCCCTCGGGGCAAAATTATTTTTTTTTTTTTAATCTTGGTGGAACATAAAATGGCCGCCTGTGTTTATGCTGTCGTCAGATGGCGCTGTGACGTCACAGATGAGGGAAGCACGTACTGCGCATTAATGCCTCGATCCCTCGTTATTTATTTATTTTATTTATTTATATATATACAAGAACGTACATTGGGGGGTTAAGAGACAACATATAGAGCTTAAGTTAGAATTATAATCTTGTAAAACCACTAGCTTGCATATATAGAGTTTCGGGCAAGTCCTTAAACTAATCTTTGAGCAAATTCTTAAACAGAGTTTTAGAGAAATAATTAAATGTAAAATTGATAAAAAGTGTTTAACAGGTACATTACAGCTTTACTTTACAAGTACAGATGATTTTAAGTAGGATAATTACAGTAAAATTGTCAAAAAATTGTTTACAGGTACGATGCAAGAATTTTCGACACAAAAGCAGATCAGAACAATACACAATAATGAACAAGGAATCCTAAGTACAATTAGGAAAACATCTCAGGGTTATACATTGGATTACTGAAGCACAATATGAGGATCATTACAAATAGTAATGCAGTAGAATATGCACTCATATTCTATTATTAAGTTAATATTAAGTTCCTTCCTCATGTTAAGTATCTTTGTGGTACTAGGGACATCCAAGGATTATCTTCAAGGCTTCGTTCTGCAAGTTTTCAAGCCCTTTAAGCTTTCTTTCAGTCATCAAGGCAAGCAGAGATGCAACATAATCCACTACCTCCTTTATGAACTGGCGTTACTCTTGCGTTTTTAAGGATATCAGGGAAGGTATGACACTCAAGGGATTTGTTGAACAGCAGAGCTATAGGTGGTGCAAGGGCATATGGGAGGCGCTCTTGTATACAATGGATGGGATTTCACTGATGTTCCCAGCTTTGGTTTTTAGTGAATGTATGATGGACACAACATCTGACGGGCTGACTGGTGAGAGGAGAAGAGAGTTTGGATAGCTGCCTGAGAGATATGTGTTGATATGTGTCTGACTCTGTGGGATTTTACTTGCAAGGTTAGCACCAATCTATGAAAAGAAGCTATTAAATTCATTCGCCATTTCTAAGTCAGATGACAGTGCAAGGCCATCCTTAGAGAGTGTTATCTGGTTGTGGGAGTGTTGTTTAGTTCCTAGGATGTTAGAGATGGTATTCCATGTGCTTTTCATGTTGCCTTTTGCTTCTTTGAATCTAGTCTCATAGTATGAAAGTTTTGCTTTTCTTATGATACTGGTAAGCACTGACGAGTACCTTTTAACTACTTCCATTGGAATTAGGCCACTCCTAAATTTCTTTTCGTATTCATGTTTTTTGTTGATTGATTTAATTATGCCACTTGTGAGCCACGGGTTATTTTTTCTTTTATCAGTTACTTGTTTGGTAAGGAGGGGACAGTGAGTGTTGTAGAGGCTTAGAGTTTTGTAGAGAAAGAGGTTAGTTGATGAGTTTATATCCTGTGAATTATTAAATTCAGATTCCCAGTTAATATTGTGAAGTGCATTAGAGAGATTGCCTAAAGCTGATTCACTATGTAGCCTGAATGAAAGTTTTTTGGTTTCTGGTGGTGATGTGTCAATGTTTGCTATGAGGAAAGTAGGATAGTGGTCAGTTGTTCTGTCATAAATTACCCCAGATGTAAGGGGAGCTGTTATATTAGTCCAAAGGTGATCCAGGGTAGTGGCAGATGTTTGAGTGACTCGGGTGGGCTTGGTGATTGTGGGGATTAGCATACAGGAGTGCATGCTGTTACGGAAATAGTCAACTTGAGGGTTGTTTTCAACATTCAATAAAGAAATTCTGGAGGGCTTCTGTGCAAGGGTTAGGATGAGCTAGCCTAAGCATTTTTATACCAATTTGACAGTTATTTTCAGTAACACGATAAACAACGCTCGGAATATTAGGTTCCTTTCTCATATTAAGTATCTTTGTGGTACGAGGGCACCCAAGGATTATCCTCACGGCTTCGTTCTGCAATTTTTCAAGCCCTCCAAGCTTTCTTTCAGGATGCCTTAAAGTTAGTTTAGTTCATTTATTATGCACCCCATACCCATCTTGTGGGCAGTAGTGGAAAGGGTTGCAGAGGCACATAATGGGCTCAGGGACTGAACCCCACAATTCATTTAGCTAAGCAAGTTACAATCTTGATGAGCTAGTTACAAAATTCAGTATAAGTCGTCACATCAACAATGGGTTCGAGATCGATCACAAGTACAGTTTCTAAATTAAGCAACTGACATATGTGGAGAGCTAGTGTCACAATTGATATGTTTGTCCTGCACACCGCCCCTCATCCAGTGGGCAGCGGTGGATAGGTTACAATCACTTTGTTACTACTTACAGTTAGCAAACTGGGGATATTTGGCTAAAATTTCTGGTACCAGATAATTTTGAATGAAATATTGACACATCGTTGGTACATTGGTTATAAAATTGTCTCTGAATTCACTATCACATAGTGACGGAGGGTGTGCGAATAATTTTGTTGACAGTTAACATTTGGTCAGGTCTACATCGGCAGATAATGAGAATTCCCAGAAATACTTGTAACCGAGTCTAAGCCGAGCAGTAGTAACATCTAGAAGTCTGCTGATTTTATTGGATGAACCATAGATGTGTCGCTCCTCTTGCATAATAGTATTGAACGAAAGTTAATCTCCCCAAACAATTTCGCGTTTTGGGCAAGTTACCCCTCGACTCTCTCCATTTTTTTTTGGACATTCCCTGGTAGTGTGCGGAAATACTGAAAAGTGTATACTCTTTTCAACTTTGTCACCTTAATTCTCGTCCTATGTCTTTCATTTTGGTATCAATGCGTTCGCAATAGAATTCCCAACAGAACTATGTGAATATAATGTCAAAGACAGCAGCGCGCTCCACCCGCCGACAAGATGAATGTAGGCCAAGGGTACCAGAAAAAGAAAGCTGAGCGTGATAATACTGAAAAGTGTATACCCTTTTCAACTTTGTTACCTCAATTCTCATCCTAGGTTTTTCAATTTAGCATCAATGTGTTCGCAATAGAATTCTCTACAGGACTAAAGGCATATAAACTCCAAAAGCCCGGCTTACCATCCGCAACAAACAGAGAAAGCGAGAGCGTGTTACCAGGGAGCGCACAAGAGCGATAAAATGTATACACTCTTTTCATTCTGGTCACCTCAATTGTCATCCTAGGTCTTTCATTTTGGTATCAATGTGTTCGCAATAGAATTTCCAACTGGAATTTATGCATGAAATGTCAAAAACAGCAGCGTGCTCCACCCGCTGACGTGATGAAAGCACGGCGGACCATCCACACAAAACAGAGAAAGTGAGAGAAAGTAACCTGGGAGCACTCTAGTGCAATGTAATGTGAACACACTTTTCACTTTGGTTACCTCAATTCTCGTCATATGTCTTTCATTTTGGTATCAATGTGTTCGCAATTGTATCTGCTGGCATTTTACGCTTTGCTTGGATCTGAAGGGTTTTAGGCTCACCACGATGCAATCTGATAGTACCACACGTGTATATACCTATCTTCAAGCAGCAATTCACTCATTCAAACCGACTTATAATAGTTATCCATATATAAATGGTAATCTTTGTTCTACCTGTTAACCTGTCATATGAAGAAAGATTGTCAAAGCTTATATTACATTCTCTAGAAAAGCAAAGAATTAGGAGTGACATATGGTAGAGGTGCACAATGGGATGAATGGACATAACAAAGGGGACATTAATGGGGTATTAAAAGTAGCAACACAAGACAGAACTCGAAACAAAGTGTAAAAATTTGAAAAATTTAGATTTAGGAAAGAACTGCATGAGTAAATACACTGGGTTTGTACCTTAAGGTTCATGTATGCAATATTACAGAGTTCCAGTTAACTCCCATGCATGCAATTAATTTATGTTATGTTTATGTTAAAATGTTTTTGTTGATTTGTTTGTATATTTTCATAAGTAAAGCATGCTTACCGTCTTATTCCAAGTTTTATGATAACTTTACAAGGTTTAAAACATAAAGTTCAATATATATTCTGGTTTTCATACAGGAATTATACGTTAATATAACATCATAATAACGTAATGATGTCGTGTAAATAACGTTATACTGACGTCATATAAATGTTATATTTATGTTATAAGAACGTAAATTGGATAGCTTTACAGAAAGTAAACAAAAAAAACTAAATGTTGACTGAAAATTATTTATTCTTAAATATAAAGCATGAAAACATTATAATACCATAGCATTTACTATTATTTTTAAATTTGTACATAAATCTTAAAAAACTGTGTCATAAGAATATATGTTTTTAGTTATATCCTTTGGTTTTAAGAATGTCAGATATACGTATTTATGTCAAAAGTTACAGTATTACCTTTGTGGAACCATTTAAAAACGTCCACAAACGTTCTGTGTTTGCTGGGATGCCACTTACGATTTTTTTATTATTTTTCCCGTGATCAGTGAACACAAATTAACAGGTTAGAAAGAAAATTTTTTTTTTTTTTTTTCAAAATGACATGTGCCTGTGGGGATGGCAGGATATTAGACCCCGAGCATGTTAAGGGTTAAAGCACATTGGTATATTAAAGCTCTGATTAATTACATTGACAGCTTGATTGGTAATTTAAACAAGATTAATAGACACCATACAGCAGATTGACAGCACAATCACCCCATTGACCCTATTAAACTTAAATTATAGTATGTTTATGTTACTCTATGTTCTGATAAGTTCTAAGAAAATGTCATTAGGAGTAGTTCTAAATTACACCTTGTATTTCCATTCTGTAATTAATGTAAATAAACTACTGTACTGTTGCTAGAACTACTGACTCCATAATGTAATAATCTATGCCTGTACTCTGACTATACTCTGTACCTGTAAAATAAGGCTGTAAAGTACCTGTACACATTTTTTGTCAATTTTACTGTAAATTATCTACTTAAAATTATCTGTTAGTTTAAGGACTTCCCCGAAACTCTATGCGTGCTAATGGCTTTACAAGAATGTAAAATCAACTTCATTTCTATATTTTCTCTTAACCCCCAATGTACCTTCTTGTATATAAATAAATAAATAAATGTCCACACCCCAACACTGCCATAGGTCAATGTCCACACCCCAACAATTCCATAGGCCTATTTCCACGCCCCAAAAATTGCGTGTTGAGGTGTAAGACAATGGTGGAGCAGAAAGTACTCCAGTACTTACGGAGGATGATGAGAGTGCGAGGAACAAGGTGGTCAGGTGGAGCCAGTGACTCCTTCCTTCAACAGTTTTGTCTCTCCCTCGTGGTATATCCTCAATGTCTTCAGTGGTGTGGCCTCACCACACACTTACACTGCCATAAAAGTCCTGAGAGTACTGTGGGAGGGACAATTTGGCGGGTATTGTGGACACAGGTCTTTAAAACAGGCGAACTTCACAAGTCGTGGAGACGTCTATAGCAACCTTTGTTGTGATGACGTCACTCGCTCGCTCGCTTACTCGCCACGTCGTTCTTCCCATTTTCTTTGGTTACTGATCTTTGCTGACGTTTAACCTGAGAGCCACTAATACTGGTAGCCTCAACGAGGACAGGAAGTTGGCGGCTTGTCAAAGGTCCTACCCATTTGCCTGGATGATCTTTTCTATCTGTATTTTAAAACCCAGTAGAGTTTTGGTGTTTACCTTACCTACTCCTTGGCGGGTAGGCTGTTCCACGGGTTTACATCCATACGGGTGAAAAAGCCTCTCCTGTTTTCTGTCCTACATTGTGGCTTGTTGAGCTTGAACCCGTTGCTCCTCGTTCGTATTACATCTGACCTTTTGAAGAAAGTGTCCTGATTGACATCGTCCAAATTGTTGACTTGTGATGGACTCTACTACCGGGACCCTGGACTGTACTACCGGGACCCTGGACTGTACTACCGGGACCCTGGACTGTACTACTGGGACCCTGGACTGTACTACCGGGACCCTGGACTGTACTACTGGAACCCTGGACTGTACTACCGGGACCCTGGACTGTACTACCGGGACCCTGGACTGTACTACCGGGACCCTGGACTGTACTACCGAGACCCTGGACTGTACTACCGGGACCCTGGACTGTACTACCGGGACCCTGGACTGTACTACCGGGACCCTGGACTGTACTACCGGGACCCTGGACTGTACTACCGGGACCCTGGACTGTACTACCGGGACCCTGGACTGTACTACCGGGACCCTGGACTGTACTACCGGGACCCTGGACTGTACTACCGGGACCCTGGACTGTACTACCGGGACCCTGGACTGTACTACCGGGACCCTGGACTGTACTACCGGGACCCTGGACTGTACTACCGAGACCCTGGACTGTACTACCGGGACCCTGGACTGTACTACCGGGACCCTGGACTGTACTACCGGGACCCTGGACTGTACTACCGAGACCCTGGACTGTACTACCGGGACCCTGGACTGTACTACCGGGACCCTGGACTGTACTACCGGGACCCTGGACTGTACTACCGGGACCCTGGACTGTACTACCGGGACCCTGGACTGTACTACCGGGACCCTGGACTGTACTACCGGGACCCTGGACTGTACTACCGGGACCCTGGACTGTACTACCGGGACCCTGGACTGTACTACCGGGACCCTGGACTGTACTACCGGGACCCTGGACTGTACTACCGGGACCCTGGACTGTACTACCGGGACCCTGGACTGTACTACCGGGCTTACAGGGGGAACCCAAGTTTCAAACATGGGGACTTAAGATCAACAACAATGAAAAATTATCGTTGGGGAAATTCCACTAAACACCACAAATTCTATAACAGATTTATTACAGCAAAGATTAACACTGAAAATAATGGTAAGTTTCAAACGTTCTATCTGAACACTTCCTAAACTGAATACTGAATACAAAAATGATGTGGACTCTACACTGTACTAAAACTTCAGAGACAAATACCTTAAACACCACAGACAGGCCAGTTGTTCAGCCTTACTCTCTGAGAGATGTTGACCCCCAGGAAGCCTTCAACACACACTAACTAACCTCTCCACACTGACCTCTCACAGGCTGACCCAGGCTAGTTGTTCAGCCTTACTCTCTGAGAGATGTTGACCCCCAGGAAGCCTTCAACACACACTAACTAACCTCTCCACACTGACCTCTCACAGGCTGACCCAGGCTCGTTGTTCAGCCTTACTCTCTGAGAGATGTTGACCCCAGGGAAGCCTTCAACACACACTAACTAACCTCTCCACACTGACCTCTCACAGGCTGACCCAGGCCAGTTGTTCAGCCTTACTCTCTGAGAGATGTTGACCCCCAGGAAGCCTTCAACACACACTAACTAACCTCTCCACACTGACCTCTCACAGGCTGACCCAGGCTAGTTGTTCAGCCTTACTCTCTGAGAGATGTTGACCCCCAGGAAGCCTTCAACACACACTAACTAACCTCTCCACACTGACCTCTCACAGGCTGACCCAGGCTAGTTGTTCAGCCTTACTCTCTGAGAGATGTTGACCCCCAGGAAGCCTTCAACACACTAACTAACCTCTCCACACTGACCTCTCACAGGCTGACCCAGGCTCGTTGTTCAGCCTTACTCTCTGAGAGATGTTGACCCCAGGGAAGCCTTCAACACACACTAACTAACCTCTCCACACTGACCTCTCACAGGCTGACCCAGGCTCGTTGTTCAGCCTTACTCTCTGAGAGATGTTGACCCCAGGGAAGCCTTCAACACACACTAACTAACCTCTCCACACTGACCTCTCACAGGCTGACCCAGGCTAGTTGTTCAGCCTTACTCTCTGAGAGATGTTGACCCCAGGGAAGCCTTCAACACACACTAACTAACCTCTCCACACTGACGTCTCACAGGCTGACCTAGGCTAGTTGCCAGATTAATCTTTGAAAATGATTATTAACTAAAATCCAGTATTTGTCACTGAAGGTGACTTTATTATTCCAAAACAATTGGGATTTATCTAGATACAAGAGCCAGATTAATTACAATATTCAGTAGCACTTGTATTTCACTAATTACATGATTTAGGAAACTAGACTGGGTACTTATTTTCCAATGACGAAATACTTTTTCATATATACAAATCTTACTGAAGTCAAATGCTTCTTAGGTAACATACAAGACTTATTCTCTGTTCTCAGTTGACGTTAATTTTAACATAAGCGCTTAACCATGATTGATAATTCCTCCTAATTCTGTAATATCTTTCATAATTCAAGTTCAAGTATGTTTATTGAGATAAGCAATAAATACATCTCAAAGGGATAGAGTAGCTTAGGCTATTTCTACCCCCCTCTACTTCAAGTCCCTCAAGGGGCGCACAAAAATCCAGTGAGTACAAATAGACATATAACAGTACAAGAATCCCATTTAACATTGCATACAGCAAGTACAGCATATAATTGTTACATTCTTGGGGCAAAATTCTTGTAGCTCCTAAGTATGCTGTCTATTATACCATTATCACACATACAAACAATTTGATGTGGTACACTATTTATTTCCTTATTTCTATATTTTTCAATAAGGTGACACTCTAATACATAATGTTCTAAGGTGTGGGCGTACGGCATACTACATAATTTACACTCCTTATCTTTTTCACTGACATCAACACCATATTGCCAGATATATTTATATCCTAATCGTAATCTCATGTAAATTGAATCCTTCCAAGTAGACTTTCCTTTACCATAAGTGAAGGACGAATTTGTATTTATTATTGAATAATTCTTAAGTGTGTTACTACTGTCCACCATTGCCATTCTCTTTATCATTTCTTCACCCTCCTGAATCACCTTGAGTCTTGTTTTTATTTGTTTCAAGGTTAACTGACATACAACATCAACAAGAGTTTTTTCAGTGGCTCTCTTCGCTATGTCATCAACTACCTCATTCAACAGTATTCCCACATGTGAAGGGATCCACATGAATCTTACTTTATACCCAGTTTTTTCTAGTCTCTTAACATTCTCTCTACACTCTATCACAATATTCTGATATACTGGGCGTCTGCTATTTAAAGACTCTAACGCTCTTCTGCTGTCAATAAAGAAGCAAGCATTTTTACCACATTTGACTACTTCCTGTAATCCTGCTAATACTCCTTGGAGTTCAGCCTGCGTTGAAGAGACATTGTCAGTTAAGCGGCGTCCAATAACAGTATCTATAGTGCCGATGTCAGTGTACTCCCTGATCAAGACTCCACATCCTGCCTTCCCATCCCTAGCTACTGACCCATCACAATATACATGTAGAGTGTTTTCCGTAGGCAGTTTTCTAATTATACAATCATATGTTGCCCTCAGCTCTCCTATTTCATACATAATTTTTTTCTTATGCAATGGAGTAATTACTACATCTACATTACAATCCTCCCATGGTGGTGTAAATTTTCTCTTAGGCACAGCAATACACTCTGTAATAACATCGTACTTTATAACATTATAACATAATTTATTCATATATGCTCTTTTCTTCATCATACACTGTTCACTACTTCCCACCTTTTGAACCGAGAGGATTAATTCATTAGCTCCCCCACCTCTCATTAATCTAATGGCAGAGGCTACATTTATCTCTGAAATTCTATCCCCAATACTCTGCAGATTCAACTCCATCCTCATTATCTCAATCACAGCATTTCTTGGGCATCCTAATATAATTCTCATTGCTTCATTTTGTACCTTCTCCAACTTGCCCATCCTACCTTTACCAAAACAAGAAATGACAGGTGCAGCATAATCAATAAGAGATCTTACAGTACTCAAGTATAACATTCGTAGCACAGGGACTCCCACTCCCTTTCCACAGCATGCCAAAGCCTTCAGAGGTTGTAATCTCTTCCGACATTGACCCAACAGTCTGTTCATCTCAGCTTCCAAACTCTCATGGGTATATCCAACATATATGCCTAAATATTTATATATATTAACTCTCTCTATATTTTTATCGTTTATTTTCAAAACAATGGGGCTCCGACTTCTACATTCAAACTTAGTTTTGTTTTCATTAACCACCAATCCCATATGGTGACACAGGTTTCCGAAATTGTCCAACACTGTTTGAACCTTTGAAATATCTTTGCCCTGAAACAAAATATCATCGGCATATATGATCGGAGTTACCCCATTTGAGTATCTCTCAGATGCTATCTTATTCATTAGTACATTAAACAAGGTGGGACTCAACACTCCTCCCTGAGGTGTGCCGAGTTCAAAAGACCTCACACCTGACATACAACCCTGATACCACACCTGAGCCTTCCTTTCGTAAAGATAATCCCCTATCCAGTGCAATAATTTCCCTTTAACACCAAGACTAGCTAATTCATATAAAATAACCTCTTTGTTGGCTTTATCAAAAGCTCCTTGTAAATCAATGAAAATTCTATAATAATCATTTTCATTAGCTAGACATTTAATAATACAATCAGAGGTACTTTTTCCTTTGAGGAACCCGAACAAATTACTAGACAGCTGATCACCTATTATATATAAAAGTGTATTTAAAATGATCCTCTCCATCATTTTACAAAAACACGAGGTTAAAGACACAGGTCTATACTCTCCATTGGCTTTAGGGATAGGGATGATCATAGCTTTTTTCCATTTACTGGGAATACTGCCCTCTTTATAACTAATATTAAAGAGGTCTAAAAGTGGGCTTTTCGTCATAGTGGCAAGTTCATTAAGTATTTCATAAGTTACTCCATCCTCCCTAGGTGCGGTAGATTTCCCAACTTTAATCGCCGTTATTAGTTCTTCTCTGGTAATACCTGTGCAAGTGACATCACCACTGTTACCTGCTATAAGTATAAAATCCTTTCTTAGATCTTTCCAAGAATCTAATGACTCTCTCGTTACAGCGGGTAATGAACTAAGTTTGGCAGCTTCCGCCCATTTATTTACGAGCCCATTTACAATTCCTTGCGGGTCTGGATGTGCAACAAAATTGTGCTTTTTACCCCTTATTTTATTTACGTCTTGCCAGATTTCCTTTAAGTTTCTGTTACTCCCAACTTTCTCTGCAAATTCCTGCCAATACGTGCCCCTAATTTCCTTTCTCTTCTCCCCACACAGCCTAGCAACTGCCAGTAAAGCATTCTTCCCTTCCTCAGTCCTACCATTCCTATTCCAATCCCTGTGAGCTCTCCTCATTGTTAATGTCCACCCCTTAAGCATCTTGTCATGTGTATAATTTTCTTTTCTGGGGGGATGCCTTTTTATACTAGATGGTTTCCGGTTCAATGTTGCATTAAATACATCTACCTCCTTAATTAAATCTTCATAAAATGCTTCTGCCGAAACCGGCTAATAAGTATCATACCAAGACTTAATATGGCCAACAAGACCCCTTAATTCTCCCTCATTAAACTTTAACCTTTTCCTCTGAAGGCAGGCATGCTTTTTATCTAGTTTAAGCTGTATTTGTAATGCAAAATGATCACTTAGCATTTCATCCACAGTAAGACAATTCCCCTCCATGCCCTCAGCATTTATCAAACAAGCATAATCTAATCTCCCTTCCCTCAAATGAGTAGGAGAGGGCTCGCCCAGTAGTTGAACATCTTCATGTTCCTGCAAAAACTGGTACTATCTGCAACCATTCCTATTTGCTTTACCCCTTGATCCTAAAGCTGGATGTCTGGCATTAAAATCCCCTACCACAAGTGTATCTTCAGAAAAGAAGGAATCTGGCAAGTATCTTAAATCAAGGGAGCTATCAGAGATGTATAGATTAATGAAATTTAACTCTCAGTCCTTTAATTGTATCCGCAAGCTAATACTTTCAATACCTCTATATCTCCGAGGGATTCCAGTTATCTCGGCAGGTATGGTACTTTTGACATAACATGAGACCCCCCTAGTTCCTCCATCAGCATATAAGTGAAAGCCTCTATAGCCATTTAGCCTCAGAATGCTACCATCCCTATCCCCAGTTTCCTGGAGTGCTACTATGTCAATATCCTCTCTAAGAGTATAATAGTGTACATCTACCGCTCTAGTTTTTAATCCATTAATGTTCCAAGATAATATTCTCAATTTACTTTCATTCATGATTAATAATAAAACTACCTTTGCCCTGTCCGTCACATTCCATGAGATACGAGAGTACCTTAGAAACTTCCTTCCAACACCGTAACATTTTTTCTTTCTCCTCACCTTCACAACTACTACTAACATCGAAGGTAATATTTTTCATATCTATTTTCTTTGTTATTTCTGTAACCCGTTTTACTTTAACCGTTCTTTCACCATTTGTCACAACAGGAGGTTGAACACCGCTAACACTACTAGAAAGTGTATTCTCCTGACTATCCTCTATCATCGTTACCTCATGCACATCATTACTTTCTTCTACGCACGTTTCACTTTCCATTTCACGTCTCGTTTTACTTTCAATTACACGTCCTGTTTCACCACCATCTGCTCCCCGTCCACCTTCCATAGCCAATTTTTCCAATGCCTCAATCCTCTTATCTAGTTTTTTTACATACTCCAAAATTTGATTACCAACCTCAGAGGTGACCATATTGTCCTGAACCTTGTCGTCACAAGGTTTCAGTTTTTCCACTGCATGATGTACTTTCCCTAAGCTCGCCTTTACTTTCTCCGTCCCTTTTTCCCACACATTGATCATAGGGGCTGTCGTTGGCTTCCAGCTGTTTCCTCCATGTTCCTCTTGCACAATTTTTCCTTGCTGCGAGGATACATCTATCCTGCTTGTAGGACCCGTCCTAGTCTCTTTCAGATGAGGCTTCATGGGGCATAGAGAGGAACCAGCATTGTGGCTGCCTCGACAGTTGCAACAAAATGAGACGATTTTTTCACTTCTTAGGTAACATACAAGACTTATTCTCTGTTCTCAATTGACGTTAATTTTAACATAAGTGCTTAACCATGATTGATAATTCCTCCTAATTCTGTAATATCTTTCATAATTCTCCTAGTTTGACGACTCGACACGGGGGGGGGGGGGGGTGAGGCGTCCCCGTTTCTAACACTATGGGCTCACATCCCTTTGTGGGGGGGGGGGCCTTCCCTAGCATGTCGGGTCACTACCAACTTTTAATGTTACATCTTGAGAACAGAGAATAAGTCTTGTATGTTACTAAAGAAGCATTTGACTTCAGTAAGATACTTTCTTGTATTACTGTTACAACTCCCTCGCTCAAGTATTTAAGAAACTTTGTGTTAAAATACGCAATTTCTTATCCCAATTCCTTACTCTATAATCAACAATCTGAACCAGAGTCTCCAAAAATAACAAAAACTATTCTATCTAATCATCAGTGACGACCAGCAGGTTGTCTAGTAATAATCATAAATACAAAAATGAAAAATCCAGGGATATGACTCCCGACTATGCTGTTGACAGCATAATACATCTGAGAAAAAAACATCCTATCCCTGAACTGATATAACTAAATACAATATCCTTAATCCTTCAGCAAAGCTAGCAAAGATCATTGGCTCTTCCTTAGCCATACACGTGTTCCATCTAGAACACGAATTTAAACACAGATTGAAATCTCAGTCTTTCAGGAGAGGAACACTGAACTCCTCAAAGTTCATCCAGGTGTTCCACTCGTCCTTTTCTTCAAAAATCTAAGGCCCATAAGACCTTTCCTAAGATTAAACAATCAAACACAATATATAATTTATTTATGAATACTACTAATATCACAGTTCTAGCTGAAATTACAGCCATAAGGGTGTTCACACTATCACTTAAGTGTTAATTGTTTCTTTAGTTCGCCCCTCTTGCTCTCAAAGCACAGAACAGGACATGACAACAATTTTCCTAGTACCTGTTGTTCTAGATACCGTACAATAGGTTTTCATTAGACAATGTTATTTAACCAGAGTTTCCATATTTCCCTCCTCCAGAATTCTAGTAACTTATTTTCTTGGTTTCAACATTTAATCACTATTATTCCAAACTCATGTTCCTAGGTATTCAGAAGCATTACGTTAATATTATAGAGGAAAGGTGACATTTACTTTTCCTGTTTCACAATTGTTCATGAACAAAAAACATGGATGTTAGAAGACTGACGATTAGTTGATTGTAGTTCCACGACCATCAGTTGTTGACTGTAGAGAATCTTGATCCTCTTGTACTACATACCAGTTACCGCTGAAGGACAATAGACAGTCGTCCGAGAACTGAGTGTTGAGTGACCAGTGACAGCCCGTGACTGGCTGCCGCCGGTCGGGTGAACCTCGCTAACGAGACGCGACTCATTACTCATCTTGTAGCCCACAAAACAGTCTTGATAGAAGCGACTGAACCAGTAGATGAACCGCGGGAGTGCAGGACTTAGACGCACAACGATGTCTCGTGACGGAGGTAGCTGCAGAAAGGCGTTGAGGTGGGTGATGTGTTGACAGAACAAGTGGCTCCCAATCTTCACTCACCATGGTTCACTTCATCTCAGGCGGGTCTTGATGACACCAGACTACTAGACCGTAAACACCATGCGTGTTGACAGAACAAGTGGCTCCCAATCTTCAGTCACCATGGTTCACTTCATCTCAGGCGGGTCTTGATGACACCAGACTACTAGACGGTAAACACCATGCGTGTTGACAGAACAAGTGGCTCCCAATCTTCAGTCACCATGGTTCACTTCATCTCAGGCGGGTCTTGATGACACCAGACTACTAGACGGTAAACACCATGCGTGTATACCCTTGTACAGTTAACCTCGGGCCGAGGGAGGCTGTGGCCCGCTTCTATGGCGAGTAGACTGTACTCTGTAGGGAGCCCGTGTCGTTCATCTAGTGTCCGCCTCGTTCCACTTGCGTTACAATAGACGACGTAACCATGGATCCAACGACGAGAATAATTAGTACTGCTACATGCTGGCTCCCTCTTCGATTTTTCCACAATTACTTCCGGTCTGCTTGCAGTCTTGACGACGCAGCTGGTGGGTGGTGAGGACGTCGAGACAACCACCCACGATGGTGTAAAACGTTGACATCTGGTGACTGCATCCTTGTAGACAACATACTGAGCCAAGACAACCTCGTTAGTGACGTGAGGTGTCGGCTGGGTGACTGGTGTATTGTCACTAACCCTAAATAACCATGTGATTAGTTACTGGGTCTGGTCGGGGAGGACTTTGTGTAACGTGTCTCCCCCTTGATCTTCTCAGATAGGGTTCACGTGTGGCTGAGACAACTGGGCAGGTGTACAAATCAGACCTGGGAAAAGACAGACAAGAACATGGCGGAAGCATGGATATAACTCTGGGTTTGTTGGAAGTTGGAAACCCCAGAGCAAGGTAAAGTCTGCTATCTGAGTTAAGTACAGTTAAGAAATCCACATCATTATTGCCTCTACAGGAAAATCTAATGAATTCTAAATAATACTAACTAAGGGAGTTACTTTAACCTTTACTATACAGTGCGAGATCTTGTTACCATGGGGTGACGAGAGTGCACTTGACTACTGACGAGAGATGACAGAGGGTCATTCTCCCCATCTGACTCGTAATTTGAGTCATTAGTCAGCTCTGCTGGGTCAGGAATTAGACTTGCTGAAGGCAATTCCAGTTCCTCCCTAGCATGATAAATCTTCAACTTATTAATGTGGACAGTTCTTTCCACCTGATCCTCAAATACTCCCATTATGACAACATTGCCATGGCCGGCTTTCTTGATCACTCTGTACGGCCCTCGCCATCTAGGAGCTAGTTTCCTACTGTGATTGGTGGGAGCAGCTTCATTGATTCTCAAGACCAGGCTGCCCTCCTTCAGTTTCAGAGGTTGTACATTACTGTCATAATAGTGAGCATATCTACCCCGTGCTTCTCTTGAAGCCTCAGCTGCAACTCTCCAAGCATTCCTCTTTTTGTTCAGAACTTCTAAAGGATAGTCCTCTCCATATGCAACATTGTGTCTGTTAAGCAGACCTGATGGGAAATTGCATGATTGACCAGTGAACAAAAGAATGGGTTGGGTATTAATAGACTGGCGGGTAGCAGTATTCAGAGCCAGCTGAACATAGAGTAGGTGTTCGTCCCATGAGTTTGCATCGCGTTCAGCAAGGATTGCAAGCATATCCTTAACTGAACGGTTGGTACGTTCTGTCATCCCGTTTGCCTGAGGGTGGTAAGCTGTTGTAAAGGCTGAGGTTGTCTCCAATATCTTACAAACTTCTCTAAATATATCCCCATTAAATTCTTGACCTCGGTCCGAAACTAAAACTTTAGGAGGTCCAAATACATTTACGAACCTATTCAAAAATACTCGGGCAACAGTATGAGAATCCTTTTGAGGGATGGCGATCAAGGTGGTGTATCTGGACAGATGGGCCACTAATACCAACACGTACCGATTGCCTGAATGGCTGCAATGGAGATCAATCAAATCAGCCCCCACTCGGTCTAGCGGTTCTGAAATCTCTGAAAATTCCTGTAGTGAGGCTTGTGCCATAATTTCAGTAACACGATCAATAACGCTCCGAATATTACGTTCCTTTCTTATATTAAATCTCTGCTTGACACGAGGGCACCCAAGGGTAATTCACACGGCTTCCTTCTACAATTTCTCAAGCCCTCCAAGCCTCCAACCCCCTCCAAGCCCTCCAACCCTCTCCAAGCCCTCCAACCCCCTCCAAGCCCTCCAACCCTCTTCAAGCCCTCCAAGCCCTCCAAGCCCTCCGAGCCCTCCGAGACCTCCACGCCTCCAAGTCTCCAGCCCCACGAAGCCTCCAAGTCCTCCAGAGCAAGCAGACAAGCAGAGTTGCAACATAATCCACTAAAGATCTGATGTGTGCAAGGTACATCATTTTAACAATCCTAACATTGGCACCATAGCCTGAGTGATAACCTGCAACAGCCTTGAGAGCTCGGAGCCTCTCTTTATACTGACGACAGAGTCTGAATACAACAGGACCATACAGTGGCACCTCAAGGCCAATGTATTTGAATCTTTTTACATAGTCAAGCTGGGAGCTATCATACAGTTGCATCTTGTGAACAGCTCCTCCCTGCCTGGGTGGGCGCCGATTGTGTATCTTTGTTTTTCTCTGCTGAGATGACTAAACCTAGGTCCTGACATGAGTCTAATACAGAGTTAAAAGTGTTAAGAGTAAGAATGGTGGTGATGCAATGATGCACACTCCTTCCATGCATGAAGCCATATGGTTCTTATTCTATGGAGGAGACGCTAAGCGTGCTAGTGGCTTTACAAGAATGTAAAATCAACTCAATTTCTATGTTCTCTGTTAATCCCCAATGTACCTTCTTATATATAAATAAATAAATAAATAAATAAATAAATAAATAAATAAATAAATAAATAAATAAATAAATAAATAAATAAATAATAAATAAATAAATACTGTCAATGATATAATCGATAATTTTATACATTTTATGATAAACATTTTAACCCAGTTTCATCCAGTGCTCCCACATGTCCCTTAGGCTTGTATTTTAACTTATTTATGTTACTTGGTCTATAATTGTCACGCTATCACGGAATAAATCCACATATTGACTTAGATATCTCTGAAGTTACACAGTTTATGTTATTGACAAATTTTAACATTCTCTGTGATTTTTGTTTGACAGAAAACGAGATACATTTATGGGGTGACTCTGCTGATTAGTGACCTTGACACCTGTTGTACGAGGAGCACACAATGACTTGCTATGGAACATATTACACTAACAATTAACAATACCCAAATTGAAAGCAGAGTAGTTGGAAAATTATTTTTGGTGTTCACATTGACAAGGAACTGAATTTCACTTGTCATATACGAAATATAGCAAAAATAAATGTCTCAAACAGTAAGCATCGTAAATTTATGTATTTATTTATTTTATATATACAAGAAGGTACATTGGGTCAACGACTCAAAAGTCACAGGTGTAAACGAAATTAAATCACAAGTTATAAAAGAACTGGCAGATGAACTGTGTCTCCCACTGAAATTAATATTCAGAAAATCTTGTATTAATAAGCTTAGGTCTACACAGCAATATGCTGCTTCGCTATTCTATATGATGGATTACAAAGTGTAGATCAAAAACTAGCCACAAGTTCATCTAACCTCCCCGCCTCACAGGAAGGCCAGTCATATACGGAATCAGGAGAGAATATGGAATGCCAGGCTGATCCACCAGTACACTAGCACAAGAATATCTTCCAATACACGTAAGTGTATGAAGTAGTCTCGGTGGTGTAGTGGTTAAGACTCGCCTGGCGTTTAGCTTGCGCTTTGTCCTGAGTTCGTATCCTGGCCGGGGAGGATTTACTGGACGCCGCCAATCCTTAACTATAGCCTTTGTTTACCCCTACAGTAAAATGGGTACCTGGTTGGTATTAAAGGGAACATAGCACTAAGGACCTGCCCGAAACGCTATGTGTGCTAGTGGCTTTACAACCATGTATGAACTCCTCCATATATAAATAATAATAATAATAATAATAACAGTAGTTACAGAGCTCAAAATACCTCGTACCATTTGGTCTGAAATCATTGATAACAGGGCAGTCAGAGATGTTACAACATTCCCAGTGTTATGTTTAGGCCGAAGTTAGTTAGTTTAGTTCATTTATTATGCACCCCATACCCATCTTGTGGGCGGTAGTGGAAAGGGTTACAGAGGCACATAATGGGCTCAAGGACTGAACCCCACAATTCATCTAGCTAAGCAAGTTACAATCTTGATGAGCTAGGTTACAAAATTCAGTATAAGTCGTCACATCAACAATGGGTTCGAGATCGACCACAAGTACAGTTTCTAAATTAAGCAACTGACATATGTGGAGAGCTAGTGTCACAATTGATATGTTTGTCCTGCACACCGCCCCCCATCCAGGGGGCAGCGGTGGATAGATTACAATCACTTAGTTACTACCAATGTTAGTAAACTGGGGATATTTGGCTAAAATTTCTGGTAGATCATTTTGAATGAAATATTTACACATCGCTGGAACATTGGTTATAGAATTGTCTCTGAATTCATGTATCTTTTCGCACTCCATCACATAGTGACGGAGGGTGTGAGAATAATTTTGATGACACAGTTTACATTTGGTCAGGTCTACATCAGCAGATAATGAGAATTCCCAGAGATACTTGTAACCGAGTCTAAGCCGAGCAGTAGTAACATCTATAAGTCTGCTTATTTTATTGGATGAACCATAGATGTGTGGCTCGTCTTGCATGATAGTATGATGATAGATGGAATTACTGGTGTCGATTTCACTTTACCTCAGATCTACAAGATCTTGTTGAAGTTCTCGGTGTACTACTGCTCTCAGATTGCTCATTGACAATCCAAGGTTACACTCAACGTCTCCTTTAAAGGCAGATTCTTTGGCTAACTTATCAGCTCTATCATGCATTCGGAGGCCAACATGAGATGGAGACCACATGCAATGGACTCTGTTGCCATCATTAATAATTTTGTTGTATTTGTGTCTAGCTTCGGACACGAGAATGTTACAGTTATGTCTTAAAGAGTTGAGAGCAATTAAGGATGATGGAGAGTCACTTACAATTAATGTATCAAGTTTGGAGACTTGTACACATTTCAGTGCAAGGAGCAAGGCAAATAGTTCGGTCTGAAGGGTAGAGGCCCAATTGTTTATACGGACTCCCCACTCAAAGTACAAGCCATCGCCCATTGTCAGCACAATTGCACTTCCAGCTGTACCCGTGGTGCGGTGTAGGGAACCATTAGTGTATATGATTTGAGAGAGATAATGCTCTGTGGACAGAGCATCAATATAAATAATAATAAATAAATAAATGTTTATTTAGGTAAGGTACATACATACAAGAGATTTTACAGAGAATGATGGATTTATGGCTTAAGGCGTTGAGCTTTGCCTCAAGACGAAGCTTGAGCTGATCTCTAATTTGCTTCTTGGGTGGAAAGGGAGGGATTAAAACTGGAAAGGGTGTAACCTCCCACGGTGCAGGAAAGTGCCGTTGTTGTTTCTCTTGGTACAAATCATGAACCTGATACATTCTGAGTTGAGTTCCAGTTTTTGTTATCCATTTGGAACAATGCTGATCTTCAATAAAGAAATTCTGGAGGGCTTCTGTGCAAGGATTAGGATGAGTTAGCCTATACATTTTTATACCAATTTGACAGTTAATTTCAGTAACACGATCAACAACGCTCGGAATATTAAGTTCCTTTCTCATATTAAGTATCTTTGTGGTACGAGGGCACCCAAGGATTATCCTCAAGGCTTCGTTCTGCAATTTTTCAAGCCCTCCAAACTTTCTTTCAGGCATCAAAACAAGCAGAGGTGCAGCATAACCCACTGAAGATCTGATGTATGCAAGGTACATCATTTTGACAATCCTGACATTGGCACCATAGCCTGAGTGATAACCTGCAACAGCCCTGAGAGCTCGGAGCCTCTCTTTATACTGACGACAGAGTCTGAATACAACAGGACCATACAGTGGCACCTCAAGGCCAAGATTTTTTAATCTGTTTACATAGTCAAGCTGGGAGCCATCAGACAGTTGCATCTAGCGAACAGCTCCTCGCTGCCTGGGTGGGCGCCGATTTAGTATCTTTGTTTTCTCTGCTGAGATAAATATTCCTAGGTCCTGACTTGAGTCTAATACAGAGTTAAGAGTGTTCTGCGTGTTAGCATACCCAGTGGTGTGTATCATTATATCATCAGCATAGCTAATGATGTGGACGTTGGGTTTGCTAGGTACAGAGTTTAACAGCGTGTTTATTAAGATATTAAATAAGGTAGGAATGAGGACACCTCCCTGCGGGGTATCTAGTTCAAAGTCTCTTGTTACACTCCTATATGCCCCTGGAAAAATACAGATGACTTCCTGTTGGATAAGTAACCCCTGTTCCAAGAAAGAAGCCGACCACCAATATTCATTCTTGCAAGCTCACTCAAGATAACATGTCTATTTGCAATATCAAAGGCAGACTTAAGATCTAGGAAGGTGCTATATGACTTTTCAGTGTGCAGGGTAAGAAAGGTGGTGATGCAATGATGCACACTCCTTCCATGCATGAAGCCATATATCTGGGGGGATAGCATGGTTCTTATTCTATGGAGACGGTTTAGGACCATTCTCTCGAATGTTTTGCAAATGCAGCTAGTAAGGGAAATTGGGCGGAAAGCATTCTCTTGATTTGGCTTGGGAATTGGAATGATTATACTGTTGGCCCAAGAGATAGGAAGTTCCCCAGTAACATAGCTCATAGTATACAGCTCAAGCAGGGGATTCCCTGGTACTAAAGGGAGCAGACGCAATATGTTAGCAGTCTCCGTGGTGTAGTGGTAAGACACTCGCCTGGCGTTCCGCGAGCGCTATGTCATGGGTTCGTATCCTGGCCGGGGAGGATTTACTGGGCGCAATTCCTTAACTGTAGCCTCTGTTTAACGCAACAGTAAAATGTGTACTTGGATGAAAAAACGATTCTTCGCGGCAGGGGATCGTATTCCAGGGACCATAGGATTAAGGACTTGCCCGAAACGCTACGCGTACTAGTGGCTGTACAAGATTGTAACAACTCTTGTATATATCTCAAAAAAAAAAAAAAAAAAAAAAAAAAAAATGTCATAAGTGATACCATCTTCACCGGGGGATGTGGCTTTACCTTTGTTTAGGGCCGCGAGTAATTCAAACTCAGTAAATGGCACGTTGCATTCATCTTCCTTGTGGAGCGTGAAGTCAACGAGCCTTTCCCGATCTCCGTAACCAACATTTAACCTGAATTGTGTGTCTGGGGGAAGATTATTGAAGCTAGAGCTGGTTGCCCAAGCATCGACTAACTCGTTTGCTCTGTGTAGAGGGTGAGGGTGTGCTACTTGGCCGATCTTATCGCCTTTAATTCTTTTAATATCCTTCCATGCCTGATGATCCAAGAGGGTGAAGAATTGATAAAGAGAATGACAATGGTGGACAGTAGTAACACACTTAAGAATTATTCAGTAATACAAACTCGTCCTTCACCTATGGTAAAGGAAAGTCTACTTGGAAGGATTCAATTTACATGAGATTAAGATTAGGATACAAATATATCTGGCAATACGGTGTTGATGTCAGTGAAAAAGATAAGGAGTGTAAATTGCCTCACGCCCACACCTTAGCTAGAACATTATGTATTAGAGTGTCAACTTATTGATAACTATAGAAGTAAGGAAATAAGTAGTGTACCACATCAAATTGTTTGGATGTGTGATAATGGTATGATAGACAGTATACTTTGGAGCTACAAGAATTTTGCCCCAAGAGTGTAACAATTATATGCTATACTTACTATATTAACCTGATATGTTAAATTAAATTCTTGTAATGTTATTTGTCTGAATACTCACTGAATTTGTGCGCCCCTTGAGGGACTTGAAGTAGAGGCGAGTAGAAATATCCTAAGCTACTCTATTCCCTTGAGATGTATTTCTTTCTTGAGACAATTCTATAACTAATGTTCCAGCGATGTGTCAATATTTCATTCAAAATGATCTGCTACCAGAAATTTTAGCCAAATATCCCCAGTTTGCTAACTGTAGGTAGTAACTAAGTGATTGTAACCTATCCACCGCTGCCCACTGGATGGGGGGCGGTGTGCAGGACAAACATATAAATTTTGACACTAGCTCTCCACATATGTCAATTGCTTCATTTAGAACCTGTACTTGAGGTCGATCTCGAACCCATTGTTGATGTGATGACTTATATTGAATTTTGTAACTAGCTCATCAAGATTGTAACTTGCTTAGCTAAATGAATTGTGGGGTTCAGTCCCTGAGCCCATTATGTGCCTCTGTAACCCTTTCCACTACCGCCCACAAAATGGGTATGGGGTGCATAATAAATGAACTAAACTAACTATCTCAATAAACATACTTGAACTTGAACTTGAGCTAGTTTCGTGCTCGACGAACGATGAAAACTGCCACTTTTATACAACTACAAATATCTTCGGTTTTACTTAAAATATTTTTCTGGTAGAGGATTTACATATAGATCCCATTTCTGTCTTTCTTCTGACTAATAAATAATTTTGGTTTAATAACTTATCAAGATGTTTTCAACAATATTATTTCGGCGTTCGTCTATCCCCACATGGGTGACCATTGTGAAAACGCGATACATGGGTTAACCCAGCTGATACTTGGGTCATTTCCATTATGGTTCACATCCACTTTGGAAAAGCTGTTTCCTTTAAAAAGTATAATCGTGTGGCATTATGTTTAAAGAAATAATTTCAAAGTACATTCTTTGATTGAAAAACATAAGGATAAATACAAGCGTTAATTGTAAATGACCAGTATAAACAAAAATAATAAGAAGTAGGAAAAATGATATGTGGAACCAGACAAAAACATTGGAACGCTTAGGTGATGAGAGGGTAAACAACCGCCGCCATTTTAGCGCCCCAGCCGGTGATGTCCAGCACGAGCATTAAGGGAAAACTTTGACACAAACTGCACCTATCATAAAGAAGAAGCACCACCATTGACCGCCAAGTGCTCACATCAAGTCTAACTCTAAGAAACAACACTCAAGCCTTGACGCTTCTCCCAACATCCGGGGGAGAAAACCTTCACACAAACTGCACCTGATCTGATTAGCATCCTGTCATAAAGAAGATGAAGACTCACCAGTGTCCACAGTGTCCGAAGGTATTCACCTGGCCTTCACATGTGAAGACTCACATGTTAGTGCATTCAGAAGACAAACCTCATAAGTGTCCAGAGTGTGGGAAGAGATTCAGTCAGCGTGGAAATATGAAGACTCATATGTTAGTGCATTCAGGTGACAAACCACATGCGTGTCCAGAGTGTGGGAAGAGATTCAGTCAGCGTGGAAATATGAAGACTCACATGTTAGTGCATTCAGGAGACAAACCTCATGAGTGTTCAGAATGTGGGAAGAAATTCAGTGAGCGTGGACATATGAAGACTCACATGTTAGTGCATTCAGAAGATAAACCTCATGAGTGTCCAGAGTGTGGGAAGAGATTCAGTCGGCATGGACATATGAAGACTCACAGGATGGTGCATGCGGATGAGAGACCTTTTCAATGTGCCGAGTGTGGCAAAAAATTTAGAGAACGTGGAACTATAATAAGGCACATGTTAGTGCATTCAGGTGACAAGTCTCACGAGTGTCCAGAGTGTGGGAAGAGATTCAGTCGTCTTGGAAATATGAAGACTCACATGTTAGTGCATTCAGGTGACAAACCTCATGAATGTCCAGAGTGTGGGAAGAGATTCAGTCATCGTGGAAATATGACGACTCACATGTTAGTACATTCAGGTGAGAAGCCTCACGAGTGTCCAGAGTGTGGGAAAAGATTCAGTGAGCGTGGACATATGAAGACTCACATGTTAGTGCATTCAGGTGACAAGCCTCACGAGTGTCCAGAGTGTGGGAAGAAATTCAGTCGTCTTGGAAGTATGACGACTCACATGTTAGTGCATTCAGGTGACAAACCTCATGAATGTCCAGAGTGTGGGAAGAGATTCAGTCAGCATGGAAGTATGAAGACTCACAGGATGGTGCATGCGGATAAGAGACCTTTTCAATGTGCTGAGTGTGGCAAAAAATTTAGAGAACGTGGAACTATAATAAGGCACATGTTAGTGCATTCAGGTTACAAGCCTCACGAGTGTCCAGAGTGTGGGAAGAGATTCCGTTGTCTTGGAAGTATGAAGACTCACATGTTAGTGCATTCAGGTGACAAGCCTCACGAGTGTCCAGAATGTGGGAAGAGATTCAGTCGTCTTAGTGATATGAAGAGGCACAAAATGATACATACAGATAATAGGCTAAACACTTAGTGTGTGGAAGGTAATTAAGAGAATGTTGAAGGATAATGAGGCACATATAGGTATATTAACTTAACTTTAATCTAACAGTGTGCTATCACAATGTCAGTTGGATGTTCTTCAAAGGTAATTCTATTTTGTTTGAGAAATACACTTCACCATGAAAGGTAAAGATCAAGATATTTTATTATAATGTTCTTTTATGAAAGTTACATGACCAAGCAAGAACTAGAGAAGCTGTCACTATAGGAAAATTCAAAATTGCTTATAAGTATAGAAATATCTCTTTAGTTTAGCAAAGATAAATCAAAGCATTAAATGTTTTTCTTCATATTTATGTAAATAATATTGTGCTTTCTGTTTTTCTTCTCTGTGAAAATTTATTTAAAATGTAATATACTCTGTAGCTAAGTTATGGACATTATTGTTGTAATATTATTTAGCATTGGTGCTGGTGAAGAAGACAGTCTGAGACGTACTTAAGATGAGACCATTTGATTGATAGGGAAATGTAGGTTAATCAAGGAATTTTTCTCATCAGATTCATATGCAAACTGATGTCTATTTTATATTTTTTGTTTAGGCATATTTATGAATAATACTCTTGATTATAAATATTTCACCGAAGAGTTTATTGAAGGCAGATTGGCATTTATAACTGTCAGTGAAGTTAATATGAAATTTAAATTTATATTACTCTAGAAATTTACATCTTTCTAAATTTACCAGAAATTTATATTACTCTGGCCTAACTTTATCAGTTATGCTGTAATTGTCTTGGAATAATATTTTACCCAATTTACCTGAGGGCCACTTACCCTAGTGGCCTCGATAAAAACGGGAAGCTGGCAGCTTGTTGAAGGTTCCCTTACCCCCCTCAATTTTCCTTGATTTTCTCCAGGTATATTTTGAAATTCAGCACATTTTGGCAGTTATGGCGTTGGCAGGTAGTCAGTTCCATCGATCAATAACCCTGTGGGTGAAAAAGCCTGATTCAAAGTTATATTTGCTCGATTAGCAATAATATTATCCTGATTCGTATAATCCTCTATCAATTATATTATCCAAACTGCCAATTATATTAATTAAGATGATTGTGAATTACATAAACCTTACTGGCAATTATATTAGCATGACTGTCAATTTATATCAAACAGATATTTATTTATGTTGTGGTGCTCGTGGGTTCTATTACATCTAATCAAATCAAAGCAAATCAAATCAAATGTTTATTTAGGTAAGGTACATACATACAAGAGATTTTACAAAGAGTGATGGATTTATAGATAGGGCTAGTACAAACAATGCCTAAAGCTACTATTACGCAAAGCGTTTTGGGCATGAAAAACTTAAATGACTAAAACTTAATACTAAATGAGCATAAAGAGTAAAATGAAAACATGGAATGAAAACATAGCTGAAAAAGCAGCACAAATACAATTCTATTGACAAACAGAGCTCTTTAAAAAAAAAAACAGACATTGGTTGACAATAGAGGGGTAAGGTAGGTTACAGGGAATTTATTAGGTATAGCTTCATTTTTATCTTAAACTGGTTGAGAGAGGTACCGTCTTTAACATGGTTGGGAAGGTCATTCCACAATCTGGGTCCCTTGATTTGTAGAGCATTTCTAGTTTGATTAAGTCGTACTCTAGGAATATCAAAACTGTATTTATTTCTGGTGTGGTGCTCATGGGTTCTGTTACAACCTTCTATGAAGCTTTTGAGGTCAGGATTGGCATTACAGTTTAGCGTTTTATATATGTATAATATTTATTTATTTATTTATTTATTTATGCATATACAAGAACGTACATAAGGAATGTGAGGATACAAATACAGGTATGGTAATTACAGTCTTGTAAAGCCACTAGCACGCGCAGCGTTTCGGGCAGGTCCTTAATCTAAGAAAATTTTAAGGAGGTAAATACTTGCAAAATTTATAGACAAAAAAATGATAACAGTTACATGAAATGAAAAAAAGATGAGAGAAAATTGTAGGTACAGTATATTAAATAAATAAATAAATAAATAAATATGTTTATTCAGGTAAGGTACATACATACAAGTGATGTTACATTAATGGATTGATATATAGATAGAGCTAGTACATACAATGCCTAAAGCCACTATTACGCAATGCGTTTCGGGCAAGAAAAACATTAATATCTAGAACTTAATACTAATTGAGCATAAAGAATAAAAAGTGTTGAGAACAAATACAAATAAAGATAAAAAAAAAGGGGGAACATGACTGAAAAAGCAGCACAAATACAATAGGTTGACAAACAGTGTTGATTAAAAAAAAAAAAATAACAGACATGGGTTGACAATAGAGGAGTGAGGTAGGTTACAGGGAATTGATTAGGTAGTGTTTAGTTTTTATCTTAAACTGGTTGAGAGAGGTACAGTCTTTAACATAGTTGGGAAGGTCATACCACATTCTGGGTTCCTTGATTTGTAGAGCATTTCAAGTTTGATTAAGTCGTACTCTAGGAATATCAAAACTGTATTTATTTCTGGTGTGGTGCTCATGGGTTCTGTTACAACCTTCAATGAAGCTTTTGAGGTCAGGATTGGCATTACAGTTCAGCGTTTTATATATGTATAATACACAAGAGAGAATGTGCAGTGACTTAATATCTAACATATTCAGAGATTTGAGTAAGGGTACCGAGTGATGTCTGGGGCCAGAGTTGGATATTGTCCTAATAGCAGCTTTGTGTTGGGTAATTAGAGGACGTAAATGATTTTGGGTAGTAGAACCCCAAGCACAAATACCATAGTTGAGGTATAGATAGATGACATATAAAGCACATAGGTAGCTAAGATTGATTGCAGTGACAGCTTGAATGGTAGTTGACAAAAATTGGTAGTCACAATACAGCATATGGCTAGCACATAAAGGAAGACAGCAATGAACACAATGATAAGGTTGTTTGATATTACATAAAAATTAGGAGATTGGGTAACACTAGGTACAGAGCAAATTTAAAGCTCAGTGTAGGAAACTAAGAAGATGAAGTTAGGTACTTTTTGGTTTTGTTTTTAAATAAGGCAAAAGTTTTACAGTTTTTCAATTCACTAGGGAGTGAGTTCCATAGACTAGGTCCCTTAATTTGCATAGAGTGTTTACACAGATTAAGTTTGACCCTGGGGATATCAAAGAGATATTTATTTCTGGTGTGGTGATAATGGGTCCTATTACATCTCTCCAGGGAGAGTTTCAGAGCATGGTTTGCATTTAAGAACAGGGTTTTGTAAATGTAGTTGACACAAGAGAATGTGTGGAGGGAGTTAATATTTAGCAAGTTTAGGGATTTAAACAAGGGAGCTGAGTGTTGTCTGAAAGCAGAGTTAGTTATTATTCTGATAGCAGATTTTTGCTGTGTGATGATGGGCTTAAGGTGGGCTGTGTGATGAAGGGCTAATACACATGAGAGAATGTGCAGTGACTTAATGTCTAACATATTCAGAGATTTGAGTAGGGGTACTGAGTGATGTCTGGGGCCAGAGTTGAATATTGTCCTAATAGCAGCTTTGTGTTGAGTAATTAGAGGACGTAATTGATTTTGGGTAGTAAAATCCCAAGCACAAATACCATAGTTGAGATATGGATAGATGAGGGAGTAATAGAGAGTCACCAGGGCAGGGCGGGGTACATAATATCTGATCTTAGAAAGAATGCCAACAGTTTTTGAAACTTTTTTTGATATATTTAGAATGTGTCCCTGGAAATTCAGCTTGTGGTCAATGAGAATGCCAAGGAATTTGCCATCTAATTTGTTACAAATTTGGGTATTGTTTATTTTGAGATTTATTTGATTAGAGGATTTATTGCCAAACAGAATATAAAAGGTTTTGTCAATGTTAAGGGTGAGTTTGTTGGCAGTTAGCCAAAGATGGACTTTATTTAGCTCAGCATTTACTGTGGCATTTAGAGCAAGGGGGTCAGGACTGGAGTAAATGAAGGTTGTGTCGTCAGCAAATAGAATTGGTTTGAGGTGTTGGGAGGCATTTGGAAAGTCATTAATGTAGATGAGAAAGAGGAGAGGGCCAAGTATGCTGCCCTGAGGAACACCAATGTTGATGGGTAGGGTGGGAGAAATTGAATTATTCACAGAAACATACTGGAGCCTGTCAGTAAGGTAGGATTTGAGGTATTGCAGGGAGTGTCCTCTGACTCCATAATGATGTAATTTAAGAAGAAGGTTTTGGTGGTTGACAGTGTCAAAAGCTGTACGCAGGTCCACAAATAACCCAACAGGGAACTCATTTTTATCAAGAGCTGTATGAATCGAGTTAAGCATACTAATAAGTACATCGTTAGTGCTTTTTTTGGGTCTGAAGCTATATTGGCAAGGGCTAAGTATATTGTGTTTGGCTAGAAAAGAGTAAAGCTGCTTATAGATTAGTTTTTCAAAATTTTTTGACAAGTTTGGCAGGATTGATATAGGTCTGAAGTTGTTAACATCTGTGAGATCACCACATTTGTGGAAGGGCGTTACTCTCGCTTTTTTTTAGAATATCTGTAAAGGTTTGGAGTTCAAGTGACTTGTTGAAGAGCAATGCAATAGCAGGGGCTAAAGAGCTGGAGGCTTTTTTGTAAATTAAAGTTGGTATCTCCTCAAGGGCACTAGACTTGGTTTTAAGGGAAAGGATTATCTCATTGACATCAGTGGAATTAATAGGCTTTAGGTACAGAGACTGTGGATAGTTACCTGTAAGAGTGTCCTTAACGTCAGTACTGGAAGATGGAATATACAATACAATACAATACAATTTTATTTAGGTAAGGTACATACATACAATAAATATTTACAAGGATTGCTTGACTTATAGGTATAGCTAGTACATACAATGCCTAAAGCCACTATTACGCAAAGCGTTTCGGGCATGATAAACTTAAATGACAAGCTTAATACTAATTGAGCATAATGAGTAGAATGAAAACAAGAAATGAAAACATAGATGAAAAAGCAGCACAAATACAATTATGTCGACAAACAGCGCTCTTTAAAGAAAAAAACAGACATTGGTTGACAATAGAAGGGTAAGGTAGGTTACAGGGAATTTATTAGGTATAGCTTCGCTTTTAACTTAAACTGGTTGAGAGAGGTACAGTCTTTAACATGGTTGGGAAGGTCATTCCACATTCTGGGCCCCTTGATTTGTAGAGCATTTCTAGTTTGATTAAGTCGTACTCTAGGAATATCAAAACTGTATTTATTTCTGGTGTGATGCTCATGGGTTCTGATACAACCTTCTATGAAGCTTTTGAGATCAGGATTGGCATTATAGTTTAGCGTTTTATATATGTATAATACACATGAGAGAATGTGCAGTGACTTAATGTCTAACATATTCAGAGATTTAAGTAGGGGTACCGAGTGATGTCTGGGGCCAGAATTGGATATTGTCCTAATAGCAGCTTTGTGTTGAGTAATTAGAGGACGTAAGTGATTTTGGGTAGTAGAGCCCCAAGCACAAATACCATAGTTGACATATGGATAGATAAGGGAGTAATAGAGAGTCACCAGGGCAGGGCGTGGTACATAATATCTGATCTTAGAAAGAATGCCCACAGTTTTTGAAACTTTTTTTGATATGTTTAGAATGTGTCCCTGGAAATTAAGCTTGTGGTCAATGAGAATGCCAAGGAATTTGCCATCTAATTTGTTACAAATTTGGGTATTGTTTATTTTGAGATTTATTTGATTAGAGGATTTATTGCCAAACAGAATATAAAAGGTTTTGTCAATGTTAAGGGTGAGTTTGTTGGCAGTTAGCCACAGATGGACTTTATTTAGCTCAGTATTTACTGTGGCATTTAGAGCAAGGGGATCAAGACTGGAGTAAATGAAGGTTGTGTCGTCAGCAAATAGAATTGGTTTGAGGTGTTGGGAGGCATTTGGAAGGTCATTAATGTAGATGAGAAAGAGGAGAGGGCCAAGTATGCTGCCCTGGGGAACACCAATGTTGATGGGTAGGGTGGGAGAAATTGTATTATTCACAGAAACATATTGGAGCCTGTCAGTAAGGTAGGATTTGAGGTATTGTAGGGAGTGTCCTCTGACTCCATAATGATGTAATTTAAGAAGAAGGTTTTGGTGGTTGACAGTATCAAAAGCTTTACGCAGGTCCACAAATAACCCAACAGGGAACTCATTTTTATCAAGAGCTGTATGAATCGAGTTAAGCATACTAATAAGTGCATCGTTAGTGCTTTTTTTGGGTCTGAAGCCATATTGGCAAGGGCTAAGTATATTGAGTTTGGCTAGATATGAGTAAAGCTGCTTATAGATTAGTTTTTCAAAAATTTTTGACAAGTTTGGCAGGATAGATATAGGTCTGTAGTTGTTAACATCTGTGAGATCACCACGTTTGTGGACAGGTGTTACTCTCGCTTTTTTTAGAATATCTGGAAAGGTTTGGAGTTCAAGTGACTTGTTGAAGAACAAAGCAATAGCAGGGGCTAAAGATCTGGAGGCTTTTTTGTAAATTAAAGTTGGTATCTCCTCAAGGGCACCAGACTTGGTTTTAAGGGAAAGGATTATCTCATTGACGTCAGTGGAATTAATAGGCTTTAGGTACAGAGACTGTGGATAGTTACCTGTAAGATAGTCCTTAACCCTTGCACTGCTCACCTATTTTCGGCAAAAACGTCTTGGTGCAATTGTCAAGGACATATTTTTGTTATTTTTACAAATGTTCGGGTAAATTTAATGTCAAAATGTTTCCAAAGTCAACTATTTCCATTTCAAAACACAAATAGTAATGAAAACATTAAAAAACATTAAAATATAGCCAAATTAAAAAACAAAAAGCACAACTCTCTGAGCGCCTAAAGGCGTTTTGCGCAGTGCAGTCGTTAATGTCAGTACTGGAAGATGGAATATCATTTGCAAGTGATGAACCAATGGAAGAGAAGAACCTATTGAACTCAGTAGCAAAATCAGAGGCTGAAAGCTGACCATCGTTATTAGACAGGAGAGTCGGTTTGTTATTTAAAGACTTCTTTGATCCCAATATTTGAGAAATTGTTCTCCAAGTTTGTTTAATGTTGCTCTTTATTTGGGTAAATTTATCTTCGTAGTATTTAGTTTTGGCTCGTCTAATTATCTTAGACAGCAATAATGAGTAATTCTTTGAGAATTCTTTGGAGACAATTCCTAACCTATACTTCTTCTCAAGGTCATGTTTTTTATTAATAGATTTAAGTATTCCCTTTGTAAGCCAGGGATTGTTAAGCCTTTTGGTTGTGACTTGTTTTGTAAGCATAGGACAGTGGGTATTATAAAGGCTAAGAGTTTTTTGAAGAAAAGATTGCACTGCTAGGTTGATGTCCACTATGTTACCTAACTCGGACTCCCAGTTGACATTATCAGCAGCAGTTATAAAATTGTCTATAGCAGTTTCATTGTGTAGTCTAAAACGTATCACTCTTGACTCAAGAGGTGGTTTGCTAATGTTAGTTAAGAGAAATGTGGGGTAATGATCTGTAGTGCTATCGGTGATTATACCTGAAGTAAGCGGAGAGGTTATGTTTGTCCAGATGTGATCGAGCGTCGTGGCAGTGCTATCAGTGATTCTAGTAGGTCTAGTGATTAAGGGTATGAGGAAGCAGGAATTCATACAGTTGAGGAAGCTAACAGCAGTGGGGTGTTCAGGCTCTGCGAGCCTGAACACCTTGCACATATCATGCCTTGCACATATCATGTGCAAGGGATGACCCAATGGAAGAGAAGAACCTATTGAACTCAATAGCAGTATCAGAGGCTGAAAGCTGACCATCATTATTGGACAGGAGCGTTGGTTTGTTATTTAAAGTCTTCTTTGATCCCAATATTTGTGAAATTGTACTCCAAGTTTTTTTAATGTTGCTCTTTATTTGGGTAAATTTATCTTCGTAGTATTTAGTTTTTGCTCGTCTAATTATCTTAGAGAGCAATAATGAGTAATTCTTTGAGAATTCTTTGGAGACAATTCCTAACCTATACTTCTTCTCAAGGTCGTGTTTTTTATTAATGGATTTAAGTATTCCCTTTGTAAGCCAGGGATTGTTAAGCCTTTTATTTGTGACTTGTTTTGTAAGCATAGGACAGTGGGTGTTATAAAGGCTAAGAGTTTTTTGAAGAAAAGATTGCACTGCTAGGTTGATGTCCCCTATGTTACCTAACTCGGACTCCCAGTTGACATTATCAGCAGCAGTTATAAAATTGTCTATAGCAGTTTCATTGTGCAGCCTAAAACTTAACTCCCTTGACTCTAGAGGTGGTTTGCTAATGCTAGTTAAGAGAAATGTGGGGTAATGGTCAGTAGTGCTATCGGTGATTATACCTGAAGTAAGCGGAGAGGTTATGTTTGTCCAGATGTGATCTAGAGTCGTGGCCGTGCTATCAGTGATTCTAGTAGGTCTAGTGATTAAGGGTATGAGGAAGCAGGAATTCATACAGTTGAGGAAGCTAGCAGCAGTAGGGTGTTCAGGCTGGCAGAGGTCAATATTAAAGTCCCCTGCGATAATTAGATGGTTTTTGTTCAGTCTGTTATCGAGTATTAGATTTCTAAGGTTTGAGTTGAATTCGGACACATCAGTGTTAGGAATTCTATAGACTGCACCCACAGACAGGACAGACTCGGCACCCTTGACTCTGAAGCTGGCGAAGATATACTCCCCATAGCAGTCTCTAGTTCTAATTTCTTTTAAGCATATTAGTTCTTGGTGGTAGTAAAGAGCAGTGCCACCACCTCTCTGAAGTTGACGACAGTTGTGAATTGCCGAGTAGTTAGGCATGTTAAAGAGTTGAGTAGTATCCTCTTTCAACTATGTTTCAGTAAGTTTAATAAAAGAGAATTTGTTGTCAATAGTTTCAATCAAGGCACTAACATCATCGAAGTGTTTACCTAGGGATCTAACGTTCAAGTTGATTACAGAGATATTGTGATTATGAGTTAATACATTGTTTACATCATGTGCTGCAAAATGTCTGCAATTTAGATAATTAAAGTGATGATTGTCATAGATAGTGGATAAGAGGTTTAGTTCTGGGTCTATACTTGTCTGCATAAAAAAGCTGGTTGCAGGAAAACAAGGCAAGAAAGGCAAATTACAAAGTAGGATTAAGCTATAAAAGGGGGAAAAATTTATAAACAATATTATATAAAACAAACACAATAGGAACAACAAAAGAAAAAAATGAGGTAGCTAACAAGGGGCTTACAGGGATACAATGGAGTAAGGGAGTATGGCGAGGCTAGGCAACCTAGGTAATAAATGAAATTAAAGAAAAAACATATAAACATGGACTATACAAAACAAAAGATATAGAAATACAAAACAAAGATATAAACAAGACTATACAATACAAAAACAAATTGAGCAAAAAAAAGAAAAAATGAGGTAGATTGCTTACATGTATTCTCAGGTACACTGTAATTAAGTAACAATTTGCAAATTTGAGATACAGGCAAAGCCAGGGGTACAATGGGGTAAGGGAGTATCGTGAGGCTAGGCAACCTAGGTAATAAATGAAATCAAAGAAAAAGTTGATAGAAACTTGATAGTTGATAGAAAACTATACAAAAAAAAAAGTTTAAAAAGTTGATAGAAAAAGTTGCTCAATTGATAGAAAAAATCTATCAATTGAGAGTTTCAGATCAGGATTAGCATTTAGGAACAAGGTATTGTACATGTAAATAGCACAAGAGAATGTGTAGAGCGAGTGTATATTTAGCATATTCAGGAATTTAAACAGAGAGGCTGTGTGTTGTTTGAAGACAATTTTATTGTTCTGATAGCAGATTTTTATTGGGTAGTGATGAGCATCAGGTAATTTGCAGTGGATGAATGAACCCCATGCACAGATACCATATGTTCACATACCAACCCTAATTTTCAAAGAAACCTCTAGATTTTTAGCTCCAGCTATTTCATTGCTCTACAACAAATCATTTGAACTCCAAACCTTTCCTGATATTCTAAGGGGAAAAAAAGCAAGAGTAACCTTAGTCCATTAAAGTGTCAATCTCACTGAAGTCAACAATTATAGACCAATATCAACTCTGCAGATTTTGTCTAAAATATTTTAAAGAGTTAATCTGCAAGCAGCCTTAATCCTATTTAGCAAAACAAAATTTACTTAGTTCTTGCCATAATTGTTTCAAGCCCAAAAAAGGACCAATCATGCACCGATTAGTATGATTAACTTTATATATGCAGCTCTTGGAAGAAATGAGTACCCTGTTCATTTATTTGTTGACCTACATTAAGACTTTTACACTGTTAACACATTAACTTTCTTAAATTACAACATTACGGAGTAAGAGGTTAATCCCTCCAATACCTAGAGTCTTACCTTAGTGACAGGCTCCAGTATGTCTCTGTGAATGATTCCAATTCACCCACTCTACCTATTAACACTGGTGTTAAACTGGGCAGTATCACTTCACCCTCGCGTCTTTCTCATCTCCCCCTCCCTTTCCAGCCCGTTGCCATCATGAGGGGGCTTGGTTGGCGGATGCTAGAGTGTGATGCTCCTTGGGACAGTGTCCTCTGTCTTTTTGAAGCCTAATGCTCTTGCTGCCATCTTCGCTAATTGTGCTGAATACTTTTTCCTATTAAGTTTAATTTTTCCTTCCCAATTCTCCTGTTTAATTGCTATTTCCTTCTGACGTTTTGCAATTCTTGATTATTCTCTCAGATGTTTTCTTCTGTTTAGACACCGGGTTTTTGGGAAGGCACACCCTCTCACCTGTAAAACTGTGGTACTCGTCATTGTCGAGCAAGAGGACACCTTTATTGTCAATCTTTTCCTTCATTGCTGAGCCCAATTATAGCGTGCTGAGCTTCCATTATATCTTCACGGACTGATGATTCCTATGGTTGCGATTGTATGGCGTATATCTACAGTGTACCCCTGGGGGGGGGGGCTTTGTCTTGTTGGGTGTCCTATCCTCTAATTGTGGCTCCATGGTGGGTATGGGGCCTTGTTTGTTGATGAAATGTTTACTCGTTCATTTATATGCTGATATCTGACCCTCTTTTTAACTTCTAAGACGTGAGGGGTGGGAGACCAGGCCCCCAAGTCGGACTGTGATGGAAAGCTGGGCTCTGTAGCCCACACTACATTGGTCCCAGATCAGGGAGCTCCTGACTCTCCCTGCTTGATGGGGTTCTGGGAGCTCTTCTACTACCTGACTTGTGAGTGCTTGGTCCACCAGGTCCCAACTACTCTTATCTGCTTCCCCTCCCACCTCTGTGGCTGGGTTGAGCCCCAAGCTCCCAATGATGACCACCTCATCACATGGAGTGGCTCCATCTCTCATTGTAACAACTGGGCCTCTTTGGCCCCCCCCCCCCTCCCTTTTACTGGGGGTGCTCGGTGCTGTTCCCTCCGCAGTCACACTCACACGATTCCTTCCAGTTCTAATATGTTGCAAGCTTTATTTGGTTCTGCTACATGGACGAAATATTTTGATCTTAGTCATGTTGATTCTACTCGTCCTGATGGTTTATTCATCCATAAACACCTAGTTGATTTGATGGATACCTTTGTTATTTTTATCCCCTCGCCTACTGATACATGTTTCTTTGCAGCTCCTTCTCGGGAAGCAGCTGTCTGCTTAGCCTCGTTGTTCTGCATTGGGAAACCCCGGTTCTGATCTCCAAAAATGCCTAGTTAAATGCTAGGATTTACACAGCTATTCTCCCGCACCATGTAGCGACTGGTGATAGCTGTCAATGCTATCAATCAGAGCTATTGATGTGCTTTAATATACCTAGTAGTCTCTCTCATTTTTTTTTTTTACAAAGTATCTGTCAACATTTAAAAATTTTGCTACAATTTACCTACTTAAAATTATCCGTTAGATTAAGGACCTTCTCGAAACGCTGCATGTACTAGTAGCTTTACAAGAATGTAAACACCATGCTATGTTCCCCTAACAAACCCAATGTTCCTTGTGTGTGTGTGTGCATATATATACTGTAACCCCGTGATTATCCGGGATTCAAACATCCGGAAAACGCCCTTATACGGCCAAAATCGTGATCGGATAAAGTTATCACAATATCCGGCCAAAATGGCCACAGGAACCGATATATATATATATATATATATATATGCGAACAAGCCTGAATGGTCCCCAGGACATATGCAACTGAAAACTCACACCCCAGAAGTGACTCGAACCCATACTCCCAGAAGCAACGCAACTGGTATGTACAAGACGCCTTAATCCACTTGACCATCACGACCGGACATAATGAGGTGATAGCCGAGGCTATATGAACCACCCCACCGCCGGCACTCGGATAGTTATCTTGGGCATAGCATTTTACCAAATCACCTCATTCTTTGGGGCACACGTGAGGAACACAAATGCGAACAAGCCTGAATGGTCCCCAGGACATATGCAACTGAAAACTCACACCCCAGAAGTGACTCGAACCCATACTCCCAGAAGCAACGCAACTGGTATGTGATGGTCAAGTGGATTAAGGCGTCTTGTACATACCAGTTGCGTTGCTTCTGGGAGTATGGGTTCGAGTCACTTCTGGGGTGTGAGTTTTCAGTTGCATATGTCCTGGGGACCATTCAGGCTTGTTCGCATTTGTGTTCCTCACGTGTGCCCCAAAGAATGAGGTGATTTGGTAAAATGCTATGCCCAAGATAACTATCCGAGTGCCGGCGGTGGGGTGGTTCATATAGCCTCGGCTATCACCTCATTATGTCCGGTCGTGATGGTCAAGTGGATTAAGGCGTCTTGTACATACCAGTTGCGTTGCTTCTGGGAGTATGGGTTCGAGTCACTTCTGGGGTGTGAGTTTTCAGTTGCATATGTCCTGGGGACCATTCAGGCTTGTTCGCATTTGTGTTCCTCACGTGTGCCCCAAAGAATGAGGTGATTTGGTAAAATGCTATGCCCAAGATAACTATCCGAGTGCCGGCGGTGGGGTGGTTCATATAGCCTCGGCTATCACCTCATTATGTCCGGTCGTGATGGTCAAGTGGATTAAGGCGTCTTGTACATACCAGTTGCGTTGCTTCTGGGAGTATGGGTTCGAGTCACTTCTGGGGTGTGAGTTTTCAGTTGCATATGTCCTGGGGACCATTCAGGCTTGTTCGCATTTGTGTTCCTCACGTGTGCCCCAAAGAATGAGGTGATTTGGTAAAATGCTATGCCCAAGATAACTATCCGAGTGCCGGCGGTGGGGTGGTTCATATAGCCTCGGCTATCACCTCATTATGTCCGGTCGTGATAGTCAAGTGGATTAAGGCGTCTTGTACATACCAGTTGCGTTGCTTCTGGGAGTATGGGTTCGAGTCACTTCTGGGGTGTGAGTTTTCAGTTATATATATATATATATATATATATATATATATATATATATATATATATATATATATATATATATATATATATATATATATATATAATCTTTGGACAACACCCACCAGTGGGACTCGAACCCAGAAAGCACAACTACCTTCCAGTAGCTGGCATAACTAGTATGCTTTAACCCACTACGCCATCAGACCTTACAAAAGAAGTAGATAGTTCGAGATATATATATCTCAAACGTCTCTACCTCCCGAAGGCACCAGATGAGTGAGGGGTCAGTCTGCAATTTTCGTCAAGCCACTGTCAATGTGAGAGAACTCGTGTCCAGCTTATAAGCCTATACTTGCATAAACCACAAGTGAAGATAAACAATCTTTGGACAACACCCACCAGTGGGACTCGAACCCAGAAAGCACAACTACCTTCCAGTAGCTGGCATAACTAGTATGCTTTAACCCACTACGCCATCAGACCTTACAAAAGAAGTAGATAGTTCGAGATATATATATCTCAAACGTCTCTACCTCCCGAAGGCACCAGATGAGTGAGGGGTCAGTCTGCAATTTTCGTCAAGCCACTGTCAATGTGAGAGAACTCGTGTCCAGCTTATAAGCCTATACTTGCATAAACCACAAGTGAAGATAAACAATCTTTGGACAACACCCACCAGTGGGACTCGAACCCAGAAAGCACAACTACCTTCCAGTAGCTGGCATAACTAGTATGCTTTAACCCACTACGCCATCAGACCTTACAAAAGAAGTAGATAGTTCGAGATATATATATCTCAAACGTCTCTACCTCCCGAAGGCACCAGATGAGTGAGGGGTCAGTCTGCAATTTTCGTCAAGCCACTGTCAATGTGAGAGAACTCGTGTCCAGCTTATAAGCCTATACTTGCATAAACCACAAGTGAAGATAAACAATCTTTGGACAACACCCACCAGTGGGACTCGAACCCAGAAAGCACAACTACCTTCCAGTAGCTGGCATAACTAGTATGCTTTAACCCACTACGCCATCAGACCTTACAAAAGAAGTAGATAGTTCGAGATATATATATCTCAAACGTCTCTACCTCCCGAAGGCACCAGATGAGTGAGGGGTCAGTCTGCAATTTTCGTCAAGCCACTGTCAATGTGAGAGAACTCGTGTCCAGCTTATAAGCCTATACTTGCATAAACCACAAGTGAAGATAAACAATCTTTGGACAACACCCACCAGTGGGACTCGAACCCAGAAAGCACAACTACCTTCCAGTAGCTGGCATAACTAGTATGCTTTAACCCACTACGCCATCAGACCTTACAAAAGAAGTAGATAGTTCGAGATATATATATCTCAAACGTCTCTACCTCCCGAAGGCACCAGATGAGTGAGGGGTCAGTCTGCAATTTTCGTCAAGCCACTGTCAATGTGAGAGAACTCGTGTCCAGCTTATAAGCCTATACTTGCATAAACCACAAGTGAAGATAAACAATCTTTGGACAACACCCACCAGTGGGACTCGAACCCAGAAAGCACAACTACCTTCCAGTAGCTGGCATAACTAGTATGCTTTAACCCACTACGCCATCAGACCTTACAAAAGAAGTAGATAGTTCGAGATATATATATCTCAAACGTCTCTACCTCCCGAAGGCACCAGATGAGTGAGGGGTCAGTCTGCAATTTTCGTCAAGCCACTGTCAATGTGAGAGAACTCGTGTCCAGCTTATAAGCCTATACTTGCATAAACCACAAGTGAAGATAAACAATCTTTGGACAACACCCACCAGTGGGACTCGAACCCAGAAAGCACAACTACCTTCCAGTAGCTGGCATAACTAGTATGCTTTAACCCACTACGCCATCAGACCTTACAAAAGAAGTAGATAGTTCGAGATATATATATCTCAAACGTCTCTACCTCCCGAAGGCACCAGATGAGTGAGGGGTCAGTCTGCAATTTTCGTCAAGCCACTGTCAATGTGAGAGAACTCGTGTCCAGCTTATAAGCCTATACTTGCATAAACCACAAGTGAAGATAAACAATCTTTGGACAACACCCACCAGTGGGACTCGAACCCAGAAAGCACAACTACCTTCCAGTAGCTGGCATAACTAGTATGCTTTAACCCACTACGCCATCAGACCTTACAAAAGAAGTAGATAGTTCGAGATATATATATCTCAAACGTCTCTACCTCCCGAAGGCACCAGATGAGTGAGGGGTCAGTCTGCAATTTTCGTCAAGCCACTGTCAATGTGAGAGAACTCGTGTCCAGCTTATAAGCCTATACTTGCATAAACCACAAGTGAAGATAAACAATCTTTGGACAACACCCACCAGTGGGACTCGAACCCAGAAAGCACAACTACCTTCCAGTAGCTGGCATAACTAGTATGCTTTAACCCACTACGCCATCAGACCTTACAAAAGAAGTAGATAGTTCGAGATATATATATCTCAAACGTCTCTACCTCCCGAAGGCACCAGATGAGTGAGGGGTCAGTCTGCAATTTTCGTCAAGCCACTGTCAATGTGAGAGAACTCGTGTCCAGCTTATAAGCCTATACTTGCATAAACCACAAGTGAAGATAAACAATCTTTGGACAACACCCACCAGTGGGACTCGAACCCAGAAAGCACAACTACCTTCCAGTAGCTGGCATAACTAGTATGCTTTAACCCACTACGCCATCAGACCTTACAAAAGAAGTAGATAGTTCGAGATATATATATCTCAAACGTCTCTACCTCCCGAAGGCACCAGATGAGTGAGGGGTCAGTCTGCAATTTTCGTCAAGCCACTGTCAATGTGAGAGAACTCGTGTCCAGCTTATAAGCCTATACTTGCATAAACCACAAGTGAAGATAAACAATCTTTGGACAACACCCACCAGTGGGACTCGAACCCAGAAAGCACAACTACCTTCCAGTAGCTGGCATAACTAGTATGCTTTAACCCACTACGCCATCAGACCTTACAAAAGAAGTAGATAGTTCGAGATATATATATCTCAAACGTCTCTACCTCCCGAAGGCACCAGATGAGTGAGGGGTCAGTCTGCAATTTTCGTCAAGCCACTGTCAATGTGAGAGAACTCGTGTCCAGCTTATAAGCCTATACTTGCATAAACCACAAGTGAAGATAAACAATCTTTGGACAACACCCACCAGTGGGACTCGAACCCAGAAAGCACAACTACCTTCCAGTAGCTGGCATAACTAGTATGCTTTAACCCACTACGCCATCAGACCTTACAAAAGAAGTAGATAGTTCGAGATATATATATCTCAAACGTCTCTACCTCCCGAAGGCACCAGATGAGTGAGGGGTCAGTCTGCAATTTTCGTCAAGCCACTGTCAATGTGAGAGAACTCGTGTCCAGCTTATAAGCCTATACTTGCATAAACCACAAGTGAAGATAAACAATCTTTGGACAACACCCACCAGTGGGACTCGAACCCAGAAAGCACAACTACCTTCCAGTAGCTGGCATAACTAGTATGCTTTAACCCACTACGCCATCAGACCTTACAAAAGAAGTAGATAGTTCGAGATATAAATATCTCAAACGTCTCTACCTCCCGAAGGCACCAGATGAGTGAGGGGTCAGTCTGAAATTTTCGTCAAGCCACTGTCAATGTGAGAGAACTCGTGTCCAGCTTATAAGCCTATACTTGCATAAACCACAAGTGAAGATAAACAATCTTTGGACAACACCCACCAGTGGGACTCGAACCCAGAAAGCACAACTACCTTCCAGTAGCTGGCATAACTAGTATGCTTTAACCCACTACGCCATCAGACCTTACAAAAGAAGTAGATAGTTCGAGATATATATATCTCAAACGTCTCTACCTCCCGAAGGCACCAGATGAGTGAGGGGTCAGTCTGCAATTTTCGTCAAGCCACTGTCAATGTGAGAGAACTCGTGTCCAGCTTATAAGCCTATACTTGCATAAACCACAAGTGAAGATAAACAATCTTTGGACAACACCCAAAGATCACCCAACACCCAACACTCTCACTCATCTGGTGCCTTCGGGAGGTAGAGACGTTTGAGATATATATATCTCGAACTATCTACTTCTTTTGTAAGGTCTGATGGCGTAGTGGGTTAAAGCATACTAGTTATGCCAGCTACTGGAAGGTAGTTGTGCTTTCTGGGTTCGAGTCCCACTGGTGGGTGTTGTCCAAAGATTGTTTATCTTCACTTGTGGTTTATGCAAGTATAGGCTTATAAGCTGGACACGAGTTCTCTCACATTGACAGTGGCTTGACGAAAATTGCAGACTGACCCCTCACTCATCTGGTGCCTTCGGGAGGTAGAGACGTTTGAGATATATATATCTCGAACTATCTACTTCTTTTGTAAGGTCTGATGGCGTAGTGGGTTAAAGCATACTAGTTATGCCAGCTACTGGAAGGTAGTTGTGCTTTCTGGGTTCGAGTCCCACTGGTGGGTGTTGTCCAAAGATTGTTTATCTTCACTTGTGGTTTATGCAAGTATAGGCTTATAAGCTGGACACGAGTTCTCTCACATTGACAGTGGCTTGACGAAAATTGCAGACTGACCCCTCACTCATCTGGTGCCTTCGGGAGGTAGAGACGTTTGAGATATATATATCTCGAACTATCTACTTCTTTTGTAAGGTCTGATGGCGTAGTGGGTTAAAGCATACTAGTTATGCCAGCTACTGGAAGGTAGTTGTGCTTTCTGGGTTCGAGTCCCACTGGTGGGTGTTGTCCAAAGATTGTTTATCTTCACTTGTGGTTTATGCAAGTATAGGCTTATAAGCTGGACACGAGTTCTCTCACATTGACAGTGGCTTGACGAAAATTGCAGACTGACCCCTCACTCATCTGGTGCCTTCGGGAGGTAGAGACGTTTGAGATATATATATCTCAGATTCAGATTCAGATTCAGATGTTTATTCAGGTAAGGTATATACATACAAGTGATGTTACATTAATGGATTGATATATAGATAGAGCTAGTACATACAATGCCTAAAGCCACTATTACGCAATGCGTTTCGGGCAAGAAAAAACATTAATATCTAGAACTTAATACTAATTGAGCATAAAGAATAAAAGTTGTTGAGAACAAATACAAATAAAGATAAAAAAAAAGGGGGAACATGACTGAAAAAGCAGCACAAATACAATAGGTTGACAAACAGTGTTGATTAAAAAAAAGAAAAAAAAAAGAAAATAACAGACATGGGTTGACAATAGAGGAGTGAGGTAGATTACAGGGAATTTATTAGGTAGTGTTTAGTTTTTATCTTAAACTGGTTGAGAGAGGTACAGTCTTTAACATGGTTGGGAAGGTCATTCTACATTCTGGGCCCCTTGATTTGCAGAGCATTTCTAGTTTGATTAAGACGTACTCTAGGAATATCAAAACTGTATTTATTTCTGGTGTGGTGCTCATGGGTTGTGTTACAACCTTCTATGAAGCTTTTAAGATCAGGATTGGCATTATAGTTTAGCGTTTTATATATGTATAATACACATGAGAGAATGTGCAGTGACTTAATATCTAACATATTAAGAGATTTGAGTAGGGGTACCGAGTGATGTCTGGGGCCAGAGTTGGATATTGTTCTAATAGCGGCTTTGTGTTGGGTAATTAGAGGACGTAAGTGATTTTGGGTAGTAGAACCCCAAGCACAAATACCATAGTTGAGATAAGGATAGATAAGGGAGTAATAGAGAGTCACCAGAGCAGGGCGTGGTACATAATATCTGATCTTAGAAAGAATGCCCACAGTTTTTGAAACTTTTTTTGATATATTTAGAATGTGTCCCTGGAAATTCAGCTTGTGGTCAATGAGAATGCCAAGGAATTTGCCATCTAATTTGTTACAAATTTGGGTATTGTTTATTTTGAGATTTATAAGACTAGAGGATTTATTGCCAAACAGAATATAGAAGGTTTTGTCAATGTTAAGGGTGAGTTTGTTGGCAGTTAGCCAAAGATGGACTTTATTTAGCTCAGTATTTACTGTGGCATTTAGAGCAAGAGGGTCAGGACTGGAGTAAATGAAGGTTGTGTCGTCAGCAAATAGAATTGGTTTGAGGTGTTGGGAGGCATTTGGAAGGTCATTAATGTAGATGAGAAAGAGGAGAGGGCCAAGTATGCTGCCCTGAGGAACACCAATGTTGATGGGTAGGGTGGGAGAAATTGTATTATTCACAGAAACATATTGGAGCCTGTCAGTAAGGTAGGACTCGAGGTATTGTAGGGAGTGTCCTCTGACTCCATAATGATGTAGTTTAAGAAGAAGGTTTTGGTGGTTGACAGTATCAAAAGCTTTACGCAGGTCCACAAATAACCCAACAGGGAGCTCCTTTTTATCAAGAGCTGTATGAATCGAGTTAAGCATACTAATAAGTGCATCGTTAGTGCTTTTTTTGGGTCTGAAGCCATATTGGCAAGGGCTAAGTATATTGAGTTTGGCTAGATATGAGTAAAGCTGCTTGTATATAAGTTTTTCAAAAATTTTTGACAAGTTTGGCAGGATTGATATAGGTCTGTAGTTGTTAACATCTGTGGGGTCACCACATTTGTGGACAGGCGTTACTCTCGCTTTTTTTAGAATATCTGGAAAGGTTTGGAGTTCAAGTGACTTGTTGAAGAGCAAAGCAATAGCAGGGGCTAAAGATCTGGAGGCTTTTTTGTAAATTAAAGTTGGTATCTCCTCAAGGGCACCAGACTTGGTTTTAAGGGAAAGGATTATCTCATTGACGTCAGTGGAGTTAATAGGCTTTAGGTACAGAGACTGTGGATAGTTACCTGTAAGATAGTCCTTAATGTCAGTACTGGAAGATGGAATATCATTTGCAAGGGATGAACCAATGGAAGAGAAGAACCTATTGAACTCAATAGCAGAATCAGAGGCTGAAAGCTGACCATCGTTATTAGACAGGAGAGTTGGTTTGTTATTTAAAGATTTCTTTGATCCCAATATTTGTGAAATTGTGCTCCAAGTTTGTTTAATGTTGCTCTTTATTTGAGTAAATTTATCTTCGTAGTAATTAGTTTTGGCTCGTCTAATTATCTTAGTTAGCAATAATGAGTAATTCTTTGAGAATTCTTTGGAGACAATTCCTAACCTATACTTCTTCTCAAGGTCGTGTTTTTTGTTAATGGATTTCAGTATTCCCTTTGTAAGCCAAGGATTGTTAAGCCTTTTGCTTGTGACTTGTTTTGTAAGCCTAGGACAGTGGGTGTTATAAAGGCTAAGAGTTGTTTGTAGAAAAGATTGCACTGCTAGGTTGATGTCCCCTATGTTACCTAACTCGGACTCCCAGTTGACATTATCAGCAGCAGTTATAAAATTGTTTATAGCAGTTTCATTGTGCAGCCTAAAGCTTAACTCCCTTGTTTCTAGAGGTGGTTTGCTAATGTTAGTTAAGAGAAATGTGGGGTAGTGGTCTGTAGTGCTATCGGTGATTATACCTGAAGTAAGCGGAGAGGTTATGTTGGTCCAGATGTGATCTAGAGTCGTGGCAGTGCTATCAGTGATTCTAGTAGGTCTAGTGATTAAGGGTATGAGGAGGCAGGAATTCATACAGTTGAGGAAGCTAACAGCAGTAGGGTGTTCTGGCTCGCAGGGGTCAATATTAAAGTCCCCTGCGATAATTAGGTGGTTTTTGTTCAGTCTGTTATCAAGTATTAGATTTCTAAGGTTTGAGTTGAATACAGACACATCAGTGTTGGGAATTCTATAGACTGCACCCACAGACAGGACAGACTCGGCACCCTTGACTCTGAAGCTGGCGAAGATATACTCCCCATAGCAGTCTCTAGTTCTAATTTCTTTTAGGCATGTTAGTTCTTGGTGGTAGTAAAGAGCAGTGCCACCACCTCTCTGAAGTTGACGACAGTTGTGAATTGCTGAGTAGTTAGGCATGTTAAAGAGTTGAGTAGTATCCTCTTTCAACCATGTTTCAGTAAGTATAATAAAAGAGAATTTGTTGCCAATAGTTTCAATCAAGGCACTAACATCATCGAAGTGTTTACCTAGGGATCTAACGTTCAAATTGATTACAGAGATATTGTGATTATGAGTTAATACATTGTTTACATCATGTGCTGCAAAATATCTGCAATTTAGATCATTAAAGTGATTATTGTCATAGATAGTGGATAAGAGGTTAAGTTCTGGGTCTATACTTGACTGCATAAAAGAAGCTGATTGTAGAATCAGAAATAAGTAGAAAAAAGCTATAAAATAGGGAAAAATATATACACAATACTGTACAAAACAAACACAAAAGGGGCTTACAGGGGTACAATGGAGTAAGGGAGTATGGCTAGGCTAGGCAACCTAGGCAATTAATGAGATTAAAGAAAAAACATGTAAACATGGACTATACAAAACACAAGATATGGAAATACAAAACAAAAAATATAAGCAAGACTAAGCAATACAAAAAAACAAAAAAACAAATTGAGCAAAAATGAGGTAGATTGCTTACGAGTACTCACAGGTACACTGTAAGTAACAATTTGCAATTTGAGATGCAGGCAAAGCCAGGGGTACAATGGAGTAAGGGAGCATGGCAAGGCTAGGCAACCTAGGTAATAAATGAAATCAAAGAAAAGTTGAATAATAAACATAGGCAAATTTAAGCTAATGATTAATAACTATAGATAGTTCAGTAATGACTGTATAATTAAAAAGACCTGAAGAACTACTTAATAACTCAATTAAATAATTTCGGTAAATGACTAGGTAAGAGTAAGTTAAAAATTAAGTCAGAAAATGAACCAAGGAGACTTAGGATACCTAGCCCCACTAGTTGACAGGGGGTTAATTAAGTTAATCTCGAACTATCTACTTCTTTTGTAAGGTCTGATGGCGTAGTGGGTTAAAGCATACTAGTTATGCCAGCTACTGGAAGGTAGTTGTGCTTTCTGGGTTCGAGTCCCACTGGTGGGTGTTGTCCAAAGATTGTTTATCTTCACTTGTGGTTTATGCAAGTATAGGCTTATAAGCTGGACACGAGTTCTCTCACATTGACAGTGGCTTGACGAAAATTGCAGACTGACCCCTCACTCATCTGGTGCCTTCGGGAGGTAGAGACGTTTGAGATATATATATCTCGAACTATCTACTTCTTTTGTAAGGTCTGATGGCGTAGTGGGTTAAAGCATACTAGTTATGCCAGCTACTGGAAGGTAGTTGTGCTTTCTGGGTTCGAGTCCCACTGGTGGGTGTTGTCCAAAGATTGTTTATCTTCACTTGTGGTTTATGCAAGTATAGGCTTATAAGCTGGACACGAGTTCTCTCACATTGACAGTGGCTTGACGAAAATTGCAGACTGACCCCTCACTCATCTGGTGCCTTCGGGAGGTAGAGACGTTTGAGATATATATATCTCGAACTATCTACTTCTTTTGTAAGGTCTGATGGCGTAGTGGGTTAAAGCATACTAGTTATGCCAGCTACTGGAAGGTAGTTGTGCTTTCTGGGTTCGAGTCCCACTGGTGGGTGTTGTCCAAAGATTGTTTATCTTCACTTGTGGTTTATGCAAGTATAGGCTTATATATATATATATATATATATATATATATATATATATATATATATATATATATATATATATATATATATATATATATATATGTAGGTATATAGGGATTGCCCCAGTAGATTGCCACAAGGATAGTAAACATATCCTTGAAACCCAAGGCCATTCAATGCTCCAGATTGATATGTTACTCGACCTCCCTCGTGGTCATCCTGGCCAGTCTCTTTGCGTAATGAAGATCACTTTTGATAGTAGGTCCCTTCCGTCTTCCGTAATTCTTGCTGGTCCCAGTTCTCCTCCCTCTGCAATAGGTGCTGGAAATTTGGGCATGGTCCCTTCAAATGCACGAGTGGCGTGTCTCTATGCCTCTTGTGTGGATACTCAGGTCATTATAAGACTGCTTTTCTTCCCAAGCTCACTGCATCAATTGCAGTGATGCCCACCCTACCTTCTCCCACACATGTGTGCAATACAAATTTGAGGAAGCCATCCTCAATTTGAAACATCAGAATCATTTATCTTTTCTTGAGGTGAGACGCCAAGTACGCCATCTTTTATCTTCCTCTGGCATGTCTTATACTCTATATTGCGTTCCACTTGTCGCCCTCTCCCACTTTCTCAGTTTTGCAACCGTTTCCGGGCCATGGACCTGGACACCAACACCACCAACACCTCACCTGCTCTATTGAATTCTAAGCCAGAGGGTCTTCCTCCTGGGTTCTCTGTCTGGTGTCTCCCTTCCCTTCCTCCCTTCCTCCCTTCCTTCCCTTCCTTCCTTTCCTTCCTTTCCTTCCCTTCCTTCCTTCCTTCCTTCCTTCCCAGTCTTCCCTGTCTCCTGTGCCCTCTTTTCCTTCTCGGCCCTCCCCTCTTGTATTTTGGACCTCCACACCGCCTGTCCATCCAGGTCGTTGTCCCTCCTCCCAGCAATCTTCATATTGACTGCTCCTGTTCTCCTTCTCCTGTTCAGACTGCAACGGCTGTCGCCCAGTGCGATGCTGCTGGCACACCTGTCTATATCAGAAACATAAGCCTGGCTCCTCTTCTTCCTCCCCAGCAGGTAAGAAGGCATCAATCTCTTCCTCACCTTCCGACTCCGACTCTATCCCTGAATCCCCCTCCCATTTCGGTGGTTAAGTCCTCTGTCCCAAATATGGAAATTCCCTTGGCCCTCAATTCTCTCTTGGATGCTGCCCTTGATGAGGTGCGCTCCACTGTTTCTGCCCCTCCTCTCCCTGATTGCCTTGACCGCACTTCTCCAATGCCTCCTGCTCTGGATCCTGTCAGTCCACCTCTGGTTCATCCTACCACTACCTTGACTACATTGTTCTTGCTAGATTTACCTGTTCTTGCTAGATTTACCTGTTCTTGATAGATTTACCTGTTCTTGCTAGATTTATCTATGCCCCATAACCCCAATTTCACTGATCCTGATCTTACTTAGTATATTGTTTTAATTTGCCTTTGTTTGACCCGTGTTCTCTATTTCTATTCTCTCTATTTTTGGCAATGTTTATTCTTCATTTGAATATTTGTGTATTTTATGCCAACTTCTATGAATTCCAGCTTCGGATATCACAGTTTTCACTGCTTTGTGTCTGTCTCCAGGAGCTGATACTTGGCACTTGTCCTGGTCACTTCCGTGGTTGCACCATTCTCTTCCCCCCCTCCATTTTTTGCTAGGGCCCATAACACTACTGCTCTTTTGATTCGTACTGATATTACCTTCGTCCCCATACTTTTCCAGTTGCACATTGAGTGTTCTGTCGGCCATATCTTTTGAGTAATTGGTATACAGTCTGTTCCATTTATCTCCCCCCAAATTTCCCACTTTCTCTTCCTGGTCTTAAACACCTATTGGACTCTTTACCAGAGCCTATGCTCCTGTTGGGTGATTTTACCTGTCGGCATACTCTCTGGGGTGATGTTCTGCACACGGGGCCGCCTTCCCGAAGGGTTCGTCCTCTGTTCTTCTCTGTCTCTTCTGAATTCTGGTGAACTCACCTATGTTGACACCTGCTCTTGCGCCGTCTCCTGTCTTGATCTTTCTCTCCTGCCCCTGTTCTCTTTATTTAGATTTCACATGGCGGGTTCTTCGTGACCTCCATAACGGTAACCATTTCCCCATTCTTGTCACCTTTTTCTCTTTTCACCCTTCCGTCTCTGCCCCTAGCTGGCAGTTTGCCAAGGCTAACTGGAATCTATTCACCCTACATGCTACCTCGCGAGGCATGTGGAAGTGCGTTCCCTGGTGGACTGCAGGCTGTGTTTCGGCTGTCTGCTGTAAGAGCGCAGCATAGAAGAAAGACAGATGCAGATTGATGGTTGTTTGTTTTCTTTCGTTTCACAAGGCGAGTGCGGTCCATACGGCTAAACGTGTGAGTTTGAAATCTTTTGTCTCCACAATTACGACTGATATTCCTCTGCCCCAGATCAGGAAGAAAATCTGTAAGATATCGGGTAAGTTTGTTCCAGATATCTCGCCAGTCCTTCACTTCCGTGGTTCTATTGTGGTGGATCCAGTGTCGGTTGCCACCGAACTGGGTTCCCCGTTTTTCGACTCTTAGCTCCAGTTCTAGTCTTCCTCCATCTTTCCTTATTCGTAAGCACCTTCATGAATCTTGTTCCATAGATTTTCACATGCATCTCCAGCTTCTCTATAATGATCCTTTCTCTCTTTCCAAACTCCAGTCTGCCCTGACTCATTGCGGTTCTATGGCAGTACTGTCTAAACTCAATTATGGTTGTCGTGCTTACTCATCTGCCTCTCATTTTACTCTTTGCTGTCTTGATGCTCTGGACCATACTGGGTTATTCTTCAACCCTGGTGCCTTGCGTTCGACTCCTACCCTAAGCCTGTATGTCGAAACAGGCATCCTGTCTCTACAGGATCGCTGTGATCGCTACTGTCTTCGCTACATTGTGCAATCCCTACAACACCCTCCTCACTTTCACTTATGTCGTACTTTTCCTTGCACACTTTTCATCACACTCGCGCTCCATTTCCGACTTCACAGATGGGTCAAAGTCTGCAGATGGCATTTCTAGTTTGATTAAGTCATACTCTTGGAATATCAAAAAGGTATTTGTTTCTGGTGTGGAGCTCATGGGTTCTGTTACAACCTTCAATGAAGCTTTTAAGGTCAGAATTGGCATTACAGTTCAACATTTTATATATATATATATATATATATAATACACATGAGAGGATGTGCAGTGACTTAATATCTAACATATTCAGAGATTTGAGTAGAGGTACCGAGTGATGTCTGGGGCCAGAGTTGGATATTGTCCTAATAGCAACTTTGTGTTGAGTAATTAGAGGATGTAAAGGATTTTGGGTAGTATAACCCCAAGCACAAATACCATAGTTGAGATAAGGATAGATGAGGGAGTAATAGAGCGTCACCAGGGCAGGGCGAGGTACATAATATCTGATCTTAGAAAGAATGCCAACAGTTTTTGAAACTTTTTTTATATATTTAGAATGTGCCCCTGGAAATTCAGCTCGTGGACAATGAGAATGCCAAGGAATTTGCCATCTATTTTGTTGCAAATTTTGGTATTATTTATCCTGAGATTTATTTGATTTGAGGATTTATTGCCAAACAAAATATAGAAAGTTTTGTCAATTATGAGGATGAGTTTGTTGGCAGTTAGCCAAAGATGGACTTTATTTAGCTCAGTATTCACTGTGACATTTAGAGCAAGGGGGTCATGACTGGAGTAAATGAAAGTTGTGTCGTCAGTAAATAGAATTGGTTTGAGGTGTTGGGAGGCATTTGGAAGGTCATTAATGTAGATGAGAAAGAGGAGAGGGCCAAGTATGCTGCCCTGAGGAACACCAATGTTGATGGGTAGGGTGGGAGAAATTGAATTATTCACAGAAACATACTGGAGCCTGTCAGTAAGGTAAGATTTGAGGTATTGCAGGGAGTGACCTCTGACTCCATAATGATGTATTTTACGAAGAAGGTTTTGGTGGTTGACAATGTCAAAAGCCTTACGCAGGTTCACAAATAACCCAACAGAGAACTCATTTTTATCAAGAGCTGCATGTATCAAGTTAATCATACTAATAATTGCTTCGTTAGTACTTTCTTTGGGACTGAAGCCTTATTGACAAGAGCTAAGTATATTGTGTTTGGCTAGATAAGAGTAAAGCTGCTTGTAGGTGAGTTTTTCAAATATTTTTGACAAGTATGGCAGGATTGATATAGGTCTGTAGTTGTTAACATCAGTGAGATCACCACATTTGTGGACAGGGGTTACTCTCACTTTTTTTAGAATATCTGGAAAGGTTTGGAGTTCAAGTGACTTGTTGAAGAGCAATGCAATAGCAGGAGCTAAAGATCTGGAGTTTTTTTTGTAAATTAAAGTTGGTATCTTCTCAAGATTTGATTTGGTTTTAAGCAAAAGGATTATCTCGTTAACATCAGCGGAATTTGCAGGCGTTAGGTACAGAGACTGTGGATAATTACCTGTAAGATAGTCCTTAACATCAGTACTGGAAGATGGAATATCATTTGCAAGGAAGAGAATGGAATGGAAGAGAAGAGCCTATTGAACTCAATAGCAGTATCAGAGGCTGTAAGCTGACCATCGTTATTGGACAGAAGTATTGGTTTGTTATTTAAAGTCTTCTTTGATCCCAATATTTGTGAAATTGTGCTCCATGTTTTCTTAATGTTGCTGTTTGTTTGGGTAAATTTATCTTCATAGTATTTAATTTTGGCTCTTCTAATTATTTTAAATAGCAATGATGAGTAATTCTTTGACAAATTTTTGGAGATGATTCCTAACCTATACTTCTTCTCAAGGTCATGTTTTTATTAATAGATTTAAGTATTCTCTTTGTAAGCCAAGGATTGTTTAGCCTTTTAGTTGTGACTTGTTTCATTAGCATAGGACAGTGGATGTTATAAAGGCTGAGAGTTTTTTGAAGAAAAGATTGCACTGCTAGGTTGATGTCCCCTGTGTTACCTAATTCAGTCTCCCAGTTGACATTAGCAGCAGCAGCTATAAAATTGCCCATGGCAGGTATTTTGTGCAGCCTAAAGCTTATCTCCCTTGTCTCTAGAGGTGGTTTGTTAATGTTAGGAGAAATGTGGGGTAATGGTCTGTAGTGCTATCGATGATTATCCCTGAAGTAAGCGGAGAGGTTATGTTGGTCCAGATGTGATCAAGAGCCGTGGCAGTACTATCAGTGATTCTAGTAGGTCTAGTGATTAAGGGTATGAGGAAGCAGGAATTCATACAAAGGAGGAAACTAGCAGCAGGAGGGTCCTCAGGCTCGCAGAGATCAATATTAAAGTCCCCTGCGATAATTAGATGGTTTTTGTTCAGTCTGTTATCTGTTTCCCTCACTAATATGATCACTTCAACGTCTGCTCTATTCATAGAATTATTTCTTCGATCTCTCTGTTTAGATTTATTTTACTTTCTAAAGACAGTTGTGTCTGTTTAAGCAATTTCCGTTATTTTTTCCTTCTGTACAGTCGTCTGCGTGTTCTCTTTCTAGATTTGTCCTCTTTCTGACCCTCCTCACAGGCATGTGCTCTAAGCAGATCTAGTAGGTTTCAGCTGTCAGTGGAGCTATTCCCTGTGTGAGAGTTTTGTCGCTTAAGATGGTTTCCTAATGAATGTTTCCAAGGTCTATATTTATTTCTTCCCAGTCGATCCTCTTATTGTTGAAATTGAATTGATTGAATAAGCCTTCTAGCTTGTTGGTTTCTCTTGGACTTACTACTGTTATTAATGTTAGTTTGCACTTCAATGAGCTTACAGTGTGAGTGTGTAGAATCTGAGATTGTAATGTGTCTGATTAGTCTGGTGAGTAACGGTTGTGGTGTCAGTGTAGCCAAAAGTTTTGTTGTGTTTAAAATTATTTTTAATTAAAAACAGTTTGTTAGGGTGTGCTAGAGGTACACTTTACTTCACATTTGACTTTTACACAAGAATATGAGCTCATTTTGGACATTGTCAAGATGAGTGTCTATTTACCATAACTGTTGTTGTTGTCTACCTTACATGGTACAAGCTGGTGAGTTGTGGAGTTCATTTACAAAATTGTGTGTTAGACTTGAGACCAAATAGATCTTTTGGATGTAATTTGATTCATTTGGTAAGAGCACGTTTTTACGGCCCTATTGGGACGCAACCGGGTTCTTTTCTGATGGTACTAGTTTTTTGGGTATCCGGCCCTAAGTTAGTAGAGGCTTTCAAGGGGTGAGCTCCGTAACGCAAGTAAAATCAACGGGGGAGGTACATTAAATACACAAGTATACTTAATTATATATATTCCTTTCCCACTACCATATGTAAATTAAAGTCACAAAAGGGAATTATTACTACACAGTATTTACATCTTCGTCTTCCTCTGAAGACACTGGATACTTGGCGATGCTCACTCTGGGTAGCATTTCCTGGTTTTCTCTTCCATGGCCCAGAACCCACGATGAATCTACCCTGGCCACATGCCAGCCAAATTACAATCCCACTGGGTGCCTCGTCGTGATGGCCTACAACCACAGTCCAGCCTGTAGCTGGCAGGTACTAGTCAGCCTCGCTGTTAGGCCACTCCACGACTAATACTAAGGTTGCGAGCCCTAGGCAGGAGCCTCGTGTGACTCGCTGGTCACTCTCCTCGGTCGGCACCGCAGTGGGTGGTCTCTTCCACCAGCCAGCCCCGGAGACAGCGAATTCCGTCACTGCCACTCCTCAGGCAGGCTATCACACACTCAGCAGAGTTCGTCCGGGGGTGGCTCACAGCTTCTACAAAGCAGACTGGGTGAAGAGACCTTGGCTGCCTTGGGTAGACTGATTCAACGTACCTCACAGCCATCCTAGGTTGACTCTGAAAGCAGACACGTCATCAGTACTGGGGACACTACATGGAATCACTAGGAAACATCACTTACTAGCTTAGATACAAACGTCAGCCTATTTGCTCCATAGATTGCGTTCACTGTCTAAGCGCCACCTCACCAGAGGTCAGCAGTGGCTACGTCACGAGCCGACTAGGACAGGCATATAGCGCTTATTGCCGACATCTCTCGTCATCACTAGATGGCATTGTCCATGTGGGATTTTCGGGAGCGGACTCACAGATGGCGTGGACTTCACTGCTTTGTGCTCGGGCGAGGAATTTTGGTTCATAACACAGGTGCCCAAAGCCCATGCTTTGGGCACACTATAGAGTAATGTAAGTTTGCCTCGGGTAATAAATAACAGTGATCATCATTACCCGGTTTCAGGGGATGGACGGTGTTTCAGGCCATCCTCCAAAGGTTTCACAATGTCAAGAAAACGGTCAATTTAAAGTAGTCTCTTCTACCCTACCAGAGGCTCCAAAACAGAATGGGACAGTACATCACTTTCTTGAGTCACTTTCATTTTCTTGTAAATTTTTTAGCCTTGTGTGATGCATATGAGCAAAAAGTGATGCTCTTTATCGGAGGACAGGTTAGGTATTTACTCGGAGTAGAGAGAATATTATAGAGAATCTTTTTTTTTTTCTTTGGCAGGAACACCACTTGAATATGGCGTTGCTTGTGTGGGTGTGGCGGCGAAGTGATCTGGCCGCAGCGGTGCGACCCATCGTGGCTGTACTGATTTACGTGCTGGATGATCCCGAAAGCGCCTTAGTCGGACCTTAGCGTGCATCTTAGCCCGGACACAAGTTCGAACCCTCAGTACAGCCTTTGTGGATTTGTTCATTAAATGTATCATGATATTGTGATTTCTGTATCACAATTGATGTTCTTTTCCTTAAGAATGTGTTCCATGATTTGTATACACATTAAGGTTTGATTGATAACAGTTGTGTACCTCAACTTGTCTTGATAATAAACAATAAAATTATATTTGAGTTTAAAAACTTATTATTACTGTCAAGTTCCATAATTTCTGGAGTACAAGACAATTGGTACTGCCCCTTTTAACCCCAACGTGGTGCCTCCTTGCCGTGGTGAGGGGCTCATGTACACCTCCTTGTGACCAGTGTAGGTTGCCTTTGCCCCCTCTCCTGCCCCTTTTTGGGTGGTGGACGTGCTGAAGGGCACCACGTAGGGGCCTTATGAGCCATCGGACCACTCGCTGGAGGGGTCGCCTGTGAGGGGCCGCCCTGAGTGGATGGTTGGGTGTCCAGGCTGGGGCGATAGGGGGAATGGGGTCTTAGCACCAGTGTGGGAGAATGGACGATGTAGTAGGACTCCCCTGTTGAAAAGGGGGAGCACCGCTGGGGACAACGCACCCTTCCTGCACTGGCCCGCGCTCAGTCTCCCTGGCTGCCCTGGTAGGTGGTAACTCTTGGTTCCAGGTCCCAAACTTTTGATATTGTTTGCTGCATGGATGACGACACGACTTCTCTTACCCAGGCTCATGGGGTGGGTGACCAGGCCCCTGAGTCGGACCGTCCTGGAAGACCAGGATCTGTAGCCCCCGCTACAGGGCCCGGTTTAGGCCCAGACTGGACTCTTCCTTCCTGCTCCCCTCCCTCCTCTGTGGTTGGGTCGAGCCCCAAGCCTGCTGTGGTAACCGCCTCGTCCCCTTGCGTGGCTTCATCTTATTGTGACTACTGCGCCTTTTGACCCATCTCTCTCTAAAGGTTCTCATCGCCGTCCCCGCCACGTCTACTCTCGTATGCTCCCTTCCCATACTAATTCGTACCATGCTTTGTTTGGTCCTGCTACATGGACTAAGTACTTTGACCTCCATCCTTTACATTCAACTCCTGACAATTTTTCCCTTCATAAGCATCTTGTAGATTCCGTAGATGCCTCAGTTACCTTCAACCCCACCCGTCTTGGTACCCGTGTCGTTGCTGCTCCTCAGGATGCAGCCACCCGCTTAGCTGCCTTATCCTGCCTTGGCGAGACCCCTGTTCGGGTCTCAAAGAACGCTCGGGTAAATGCCAGTGTTGTAACACGGAGGGGGGGGGGGTGTTTCTTGTGATCTCCTCTCCCCCTTTCTCTCTCTGCCCGTATTTTAACATTGTTCTCTGTACCAAGGGACCCCAAAACTTTCACTTGAGCCGATCCCACGCCACGTGGTCTCAAGACGATTGACCGACTTGAGATTCTACAACCCGTATGACGTGACATAGGCTTCTAGCAAAACCCTAGGGTCGCCTTTATGCTGCCACCACCAGACCAACAACACTGAGCAATGATCGAGGCCTGGATCGATCATGCCAATCAATAACTTTGGGGCTTGATCCCCACTAGTAACATATGACCTTGAATCTTAAGTGTGGAATAAAATCAACAGGAATGATAATTCTGATTCCTTGTTAGAATCGGCGCCCAACTCAACTCGGCCTCGTGGTGACCACGTGACAAGGAAAAGAGCATGGAAGCAATGAAATGGAAAATAATAAAATTGCAAAATTACTAATTAATTTATTCCAAAACTAAAACAAAATCTAAGAAATAAGATCACTTCCTAAACTGAACACTCCCTGGCAATTAACACTCCCTGACTTTACATTTGAGGCAATGAATTGACCTACTCCCTACAAACTCTTTCAGCAACTCTACCTTCTATAGACCAGCTGGATGATCATGCTGTCTGGAGGCCGATGATGGAAGGCCACCTGCCCGAGCTGCTCCTCAAACCACACTGATCTCTGCCCGTCTGGTCTTCCCCAGACCAGAGCATTGTATTGTATTGTTCCGCTTAGTATCTAAGTTACTTGCCAGGCTTAAGCTTTAACAACTAACCTCTGTTGCCCTGAATGATCCAGATTGGTTGAATTATTTTACTGAAGTTAAATTACATAAGCATCTTAGGGAAGAGCTATTCCCAACTTCAAAATGGCTATTTGACCTTTGAGAAATAGAGGACATGGAAACTGGTGACCTGTGACCGCCAGGTCACTCCGCCTTACAGCCTACTTCTGGCTCGTGACGTCACTGATGGTGACCTAAACTCCTTCTAATAATTAGAATACTCTTGATATTATAAGCAGTCATACTATACAATACAATTTGAATACAAAATAAATGAAGGCTAATTTCTCTAAATAAGTGAATACTAAAGAATGATTCATTATACGAAACTTGTGAACAAAGGCGCCAGTTTCACCGCCAATTCCCCCAGGGGGATGCTCCCATGTGCTTGGGTCACCACACGCGGGTCCAGCTTCCCATTCTCCCCTGTGTAGATAACCATTCTGGATAATTCTTACAGCAAGCCTAGTTTGTTACAACCCCCCCCCCCCGGCACAAGCAACTTAGTACACCTTGTTAATTTGCTAAAAATAACGAGGTTTAGTATCAAAATATAGTGTCGTCATATAGTGTCGTCAAAATATAGTGTCAGAGTTATAGTGTCGTCCCAAGATTTACCTGTGGAACATGATGGTGAAAACTGTGTCGAAATAGCTCTGGATCTCATAAAAGACAAATTGCAGCTCATTCTAAACAAATCTGACGTTATTGCTGCCTACAGAGTAGGCAAAAAGAATCCATCAAGTCAAAACCAACGGAAAATTCGCCTGAAGCTGTCTTCCCAGTTCACGAAATCCAATCTAGTCCGGACAGCTGTAGCCCAACGGACGGGATTATACATCAACGAGTGCTTGACTAGGAACAGACAGCACCTCCTCTACCGCCTGCGTCAAATCCGTCAAAAAAACCCAGATGCGATTCATCAGTGCTTCGTTAGAGATGGACTGATAAAGGTGAGAAAAACCGCAGAGGGCAAAATGTTCACTATTACTAAAGAAGAGAACCTCAACGCTTTCCTCTCCCAATGTGGTTTGTCTCAGCTCATTATCACTCCCAGTGAATTAACTTAATTAACCCCCTGTCAACTAGTGGGGCTAGGTTTCCTAAGTCTCATTGTTTCATTTTCTGACTTAATTTTTAACTTACTCTTAACTAGTCATTTACTGAAATTTTTTAATTGAGTGCATTAATAGTTCTTCAGGTCTTATTAATTACAGTCATAACTGAACTATTTATAGTTAATAATCATTAGCTTAAATTTGCCTATGCTTATTATTCAACTTTTCTTTGATTCCATTTATTACCTAGGTTGCCTAGCCTCGCCATGCTCCCTTACTCCATTGTACCCCTGGCTTTACCTGCATCTCAAATTGCAAATTGTTACTTACAGTGTACCTGAGAATACTTGTAAGCAATCTACCTCATTTTTCATTTTTTGCTCAATTTGTTTTTGTATTGCTTAGTCTTGTTTATATTTTTGTTTTGTATTTCTATATCTTGTGTTTTGTATAGTCCATGTTTATATGTTTTTTCGTTAATCTCATTTATTACCTAGGTTGCCTAGCCTAGCCATACTCCCTTACTCCATTGTACCCCTGTAAGCCCCTTTTGAGTTTGCTTTGTTCTGTATTGTGTACATCTTTTTCCCTATTTTATAGCTTATTTCTACCTTGTTATTTGCCTTTCTTCCCTTGTTTTTCCTGCAATCAGTTTTTTTTATGCAGACAAGTATAGACCCTGAACTTAACCTCTTATCCACTATCTATGACAATTATCACTTTAATGATCTAAATTGCAGATATTTTGCAGCACATGATGTAAACAATGTATTAACTCATAATCACAATATCTCTGTAATCAATTTGAACGTTAGATCCCTAGGTAAACACTTCGATGATGTTAGTGCCTTGATTGAAGCTATTGACAACAAATTCTCTTTTATTATACTTACTGAAACATGGTTGAAAGAGGATACTACTCAGCTCTTCAACATGCCTAACTACTCAGCAATTCACAACTGTCGTCAAATTCAGAGAGGTGGTGGCACTGCTCTTTACTACCACCAAGAACTAACATGCTTAAAAGAAATTAGAACCAGAGACTGCTATGGGGAGTATATCTTCGCCAGCTTCAGAGTCAAGGGTGCCGAGTCTGTCCTGACTGTGGGTGCAGTTTATAGAATTCCTAACACTGATGTGTCCGAATTCAACTCAAACCTTAGAAATCTAATACTTGATAACAGACTGAACAAAAACCACCTAATTATCGCAGGGGACTTTAATATTGACCTCTGCGAGCCTGAACACCCCACTGCTGTTAGCTTCCTCAACTGTATGAATTCCTGCTTCCTCATACCCTTAATCACTAGACCTACTAGAATCACTGATAGCACTGCCACGACGCTCGATCACATCTGGACAAACATAACCTCTCCGCTTACTTCAGGTATATTCACCGATAGCACTACAGATCATTACCCCACATTTCTCTTAACTAACATTAGCAAACCACCTCTTGAGTCAAGAGTGATACGTTTTAGACTACACAATGAAACTGCTATAGACAATTTTATAACTGCTGCTGATAATGTCAACTGGGAGTCCGAGTTAGGTAACATAGTGGACATCAACCTTGCAGTACAATCTTTTCTTCAAAAAACTCTTAGCCTTTATAATACCCACTGTCCTATGCTTACAAAACAAGTCACAACCAAAAGGCTTAACAATCCCTGGCTTACAAAGGGAATACTTAAATCTATTAATAAAAAACATGACCTTGAGAAGAAGTATAGGTTAGGAATTGTCTCCAAAGAATTCTCAAAGAATTACTCATTATTGCTGTCTAAGATAATTAGACGAGCCAAAACTAAATACTACGAAGATAAATTTACCCAAATAAAGAGCAACATTAAACAAACTTGGAGAACAATTTCTCAAATATTGGGATCAAAGAAGTCTTTTAATAACAAACCGACTCTCCTGACTAATAACGATGGTCAGCTTTCAGCCTCTGATTCTGCTACTGAGTTCAATAGGTTCTTCTCTTCCATTGGTTCATCCCTTGCAAATGATATTCCATCTTCCAGTACAGACATTAATGACTATCTTTCAGGTAACTATCCACAGTCTCTGTACCTAAAGCCTATTAATTCCACTGACGTCAATGAGATAATCCTTTCCCTTAAAACCAAGTCTGGTGCCCTTGAGGAGATACCAACTTTAATTTACAAAAAAGCCTCCAGATCTTTAGCCCCTGCTATTGCTTTGCTCTTCAACAAGTCACTTGAACTCCAAACCTTCCCAGATATTCTAAAAAAAGCGAGAGTAACGCCTGTCCACAAATGTGGTAATCTCACAGATGTTAACAACTACAGACCTATATCTATCCTGCCAAACTTGTCAAAAATTTTTGAAAAACTAATCTATAAGCAGCTTTACTCATATCTAGCCAAACTCAATATACTTAGCCCTTGCCAATATGGCTTCAGACCCAAAAAAAGCACTAACGATGCACTTATTAGTATGCTTAACTCGATTCATACAGCTCTTGATAAAAATGAGTTCCCTGTTGGGTTGTTTGTGGACCTGCGTAAAGCTTTTGACACTGTCAACCACCAAAACCTTCTTCTTAAATTACATCATTATGGAGTCAGAGGACACTCCCTACAATACCTCAAATCCTACCTTACTGACAGGCTCCAATATGTTTCTGTGAATAATACAATTTCTCCCACCCTACCCATCAACATTGGTGTTCCCCAGGGCAGCATACTTGGCCCTCTCCTCTTTCTCATCTACATTAATGACCTTCCAAATGCCTCCCAACACCTCAAACCAATTCTATTTGCTGACGACACAACCTTCATTTACTCCAGTCCTGATCCCCTTGCTCTAAATGCCACAGTAAATACTGAGCTAAATAAAGTCCATCTGTGGCTAACTGCCAACAAACTCACCCTTAACATTGACAAAACCTTTTATATTCTGTTTGGCAATAAATCCTCTAATCAAATAAATCTCAAAATAAACAATACCCAAATTTGTAACAAATTAGATGGCAAATTCCTTGGCATTCTCATTGACCACAAGCTTAATTTCCAGGGACACATTCTAAACATATCAAAAAAAGTTTCAAAAACTGTGGGCATTCTTTCTAAGATCAGATATTATGTACCTCGCCCTGCCCTGGTGACTCTCTATTACTCCCTTATCTATCCATATCTCAACTATGGTATTTGTGCTTGGGGCTCTACTACCCAAAATCACTTACGTCCTCTAATTACTCAACACAAAGCTGCTATTAGGACAATATCCAATTCTGGCCCCAGACATCACTCGGTACCCCTACTTAAATCTCTGAATATGTTAGACATTAAGTCACTGCACATTCTCTCATGTGTAGTATACATATATAAAACGCTAAACTATAATGCCAATCCTGATCTCAAAAGCTTCATAGAAGGTTGTATCAGAACCCATGAGCATCACACCAGAAATAAATACAGTTTTGATATTCCTAGAGTACGACTTAATCAAACTAGAAATGCTCTACAAATCAAGGGGCCCAGAATGTGGAATGACCTTCCCAACCATGTTAAAGACTGTACCTCTCTCAACCAGTTTAAGTTAAAAGCGAAGCTATACCTAATAAATTCCCTGTAACCTACCTTACCCTTCTTTTGTCAACCAATGTCTGTTTTTTTCTTTAAAGAGCGCTGTTTGTCGACATAATTGTATTTGTGCTGCTTTTTCATCTATGTTTTCATTTCTTGTTTTCATTCTACTCATTATGTTCAATTAGTATTAAGCTTGTCATTTAAGTTTATCATGCCCGAAACGCTTTGCGTAATAGAGGCTTTAGGCATTGTATGTACTAGCTATACCTATAAGTTAAACAATCCTTGTAAATATTTATTGTATGTATGTACCTTACCTAAATAAAATTGTATTGTATTGTATTGTATAAAACCCACAAGAAACTCAACTCATGCCACAGACAAAAGCTACCCTAACTAAGCAAATTTGACAATCCTTAGATTGTCCAACAACATCATAATAAACATGTTCAAATTCATAAATGTCTCGGCTGTCAACTGACAGCAATCCTCCAACATCAGGAAACATACATCCTACTCTTACTGACATAGGTAAACAACATGTCCCTACTCTAACAGCAAAGACTAACTACTAAAAAACTCTTGGCTCTTCACTAGCCAAGTTCATGCGTCCTCTAGAGCCGGCCACACCGTGTTCCGCCATAAAACATAAAGTTATATTTTCAGACAGAACTTTCAGTCATCCGGGAGCGTACTTCTGAACTCTACTAAGGTCACATCCGTGTACTATCCACTCCCCAATCAATGTCAACCTTGACATGCTAAGGAACACACCGAATGTTTATTACACGTATCTAAAATATATATATATAAAATTTCTCCTATAACTATATCACAGGTTCAGCTGACTGTACAGCCAAGTGTTCGCACTAACTGTAAGAGTGTCAATGTTTATATTGGTCCGCCTCTCCTGTGTTCAAACATTCTGAAAAAAAATAACATAATTTTCCATAACCGTTTGTTCAGGGCTTAGACAATTACACAGGGGCTTCGATTTTAATCACTGACCAATTTATAGAGTAAAATTTCCATATATCATTATACCAGAATAATTATTTTAAATGTTTTTCAACATTTATAAAGTATTGTGATTCTAAATCTGTTTTTCAACATTTAAACAAAAGTGTCCAAATATTCTTTATACAGAGGCTCAGAGTCAACTTTGGTTTTTGTATCAATTGTTGATATTGAGTAATCGAGAAAAAAAAATCGATGCTGCTGGACGCTGATTTGTTTGTTTGTTGTCATCTGTGAAGGTTCTGTCACCCTTGTGCATTGGCCCAATGCAGGATGAAGTTTTTTTCTATCCTTTGCATAGAGAAAAAGTAATTTGGATTTCTCTATTTTGCTTTCTTTGCCTCTCCTGGATTTTGCAATTCTTGCAAGTTTAGCTTGACAGTTTCCATTTCTCAACATGGCCTTCTTTGTTGTTCTTGGGATAGAATGGAGTATCTGAGAGGTTCTCCAATTGGTTTTCGTCGCCTTTAAACGTCGTCGTTTTCATTCCAACTTGCAATGAGGAAGCCTGGTCGTGGACCGGGCCGCAGGGACGCTAAGCCCCGAAATCATCCCAAGATAACCTCAAGGTTGCATCTTTTTCTTCCTGCTTAGTGGTATGTGAACTTACTTTCTCAAGGCACTGGTTTAAGTTTACATCAACTAACCGTCTTAGCATATTGCTGTGAGGTCATGGTTTATTGATTCCCATATAAGCCATTAATTAAAATTTAATTTGCTGAATTCTCTTCCTCTTTGATTTGAGACTGGTTGCACAGGTCTATTGCCCATGCATGTCTGAACTTCAATTAGGTTGTGATCTGAATCATATGTATTTGTAATCATTATGTCACTAATCAGTTCGTCATTGCAAAAATAATACCTCTGGAGAGGTTATCTTGAGAAGATTTCGGGGCTTTTGTGTCCCTGCGGCCCGGTCCTCGACCAGGCCTCCACCCCTAGGAAGCAGCCCATGACAGCTGACTAGCTCGCAGGTACCTATTTACTGCTAGGTAACAGGAGCATCAGAGTGAAAGAAACTCTGCCAATTTTTTCTCGCCGGCGCAGGATCGAACCCGGGACCACAGGATTATGAGTCCCGCTCTCTGTCCACTCAGCCACCGTCTCCCAGGTGCTTTCTTTCCTAGTTGGTTCTAATATTTGCTGGTTTAAGGAAAATGTCACACATGTGCAAGAGGTCATTTGTGTGTGACTGTTGACCAAGTCAACTTCCTGGAACTCTCTCTCTGGTTCAGCTGTGTTTGCCACATCTTTCCATTGAGGTGCCTAAGTTGAAGTCTTCAAGTACGATGATGTTTGGGGCAGAGTTTGTGTAGCTTACTAAGCAGTGTTGTATTTTAGTTAGTTGCTCTATAAACTGCTGAGAATTTGCATCTGGTGATTTATATACCAGGACAATCACCACATTTAGAATATCTATTTTTATTATCGGCCCTTACACCATAATATTTGCAACGTTTAGCAGCTCTGTGCAGATGAGTGTATTCTTAATGAAAAGGCTTATCCTAGGGGGCCTGAGGGCTGACAGCACTCGGGATTCGTAGTCCCAAGCTTCTGGGTTTGAACCCCGGTGGAGGAAGAAACAAATGGGGCAGCGTTTCTTTCACCCTGATGCCCTAGTTCACCTAGCAGTAAATAGGTACCTGTGAGTTATACAGCTGCTTCCTGGGGACCTGTAATAAAAAGGAGGCCTGGTCCAGGACCGGGCCGCGGGGACGCTAAGCCCCGAAATCATCTCAAGATAGCCTGTAGACTGTTTTCAATCACAGCTGAAAAGACAGAATCCTAGTATCCATATCTCACTGTCATATAAGTCCTTTGTGTTTGCATTTTGGAAATGTTTTCTTGTAAGACGGCCAAATGCTCAAGAACTTCTCTTCCCCCTTTTCTACAGGATATTCTTTTTTTTTTTTTTTTTGTTTTTTTTGAGATATATACAAGAGTTGTTACATTCTTGTACAGCCACTAGTACGCGTAGCGTTTCGGGCAGGTCCCTGGAATACGATCCCCTGCCGCGAAGAATCGTTTTTTCATCCAAGTACACATTTTACTGTTGCGTTAAACAGAGGCTACAGTTAAAGAATTGCGCCCAGTAAATCCTCCCCGGCCAGGATACGAACCCATGACATAGCGCTCGCGGAACGCCAGGCGAGTGTCTTACCACTACACCACGGAGACTGTTATGGAGACTTCTTAGTGATAAGGAGGTACAGAGAACTTTTTCCATTTATTTATTACTTCATCTTAATAATATCTACTCATGTTACTTGATTAGTTTCTATACAATTTTATTTAAGCATATTTTGGCTATAAATGAAAGAAAAATAGCAGGTACTAGCTTGTGTTATTAGGGAATATGCTGTCAAATCTGGCTCCATATCTTGAACGTCTTAGTCCAATAAATTGTCAGCCACACTTCCATGGATATAAACATTCCATTAGCTTTGGCTCTATCTCTCCTAGAGTCTCCTAGAGTCCAGGAGCCAGGACCTAGATTCAGGAAGCTCTGTGTATATCTTCGTAAGTGGGTTTGCTACGAAGGTTCCTAAGTGCGCCCTAAGAAGATGCTTAGGTGCGATTCAATAAGGTATACTTAGGAAGAAAATTGTTGGTTCACCTGCGTGCCGATAGAGGTCACTACTGTGTTTCGTTTGGCCAATCAGAGAGCAGCAACATTCTTCATATTGAAGATTTAGCGCTGGCTTATCGGAGCTCTACTGCCTCCTATTTACGTCGAATTTTCTTATAAAATTTGTATATTTCGAAGTAAAACAATGTTTTTTCAACTTCTACAGCCAGCACCGACATTGTAGTAAACAAATATGTTACATTTGTTGTTTACCTACGTAATTCTAAGAGATACTGTGTAGCTGTCCTTGTTGCTCGGAAGATGCGCTGACAATTATTGTATATATTTACTGAATTTACCCAAGGGACACTAACTATCTAGTGACCTCGAAGAGGACAGAAAGCCGGCGGCTTGTTAAAGGGCCCGCCAATTGTCTTAATGATATTTTTTAGCTGGAATTTGGCATTTACGGCTTCAGCGGGTAGGCGGTTCCATGGGTTTATAGCCCTCTTGGTGGAAAAAAAAACATCTGTTTTCAGTCCTACTTGAGAGAACATCCTCTCCAACAATATATCTGTGATTGTCCTGTTATCAGTGACTTCATACCAAATGGTATGAGGTATTTTGAGCTCTGTAATTACTTCATACACTCAGGAATATTGGAAGATATTCTTGTGCTGCACCCAGATTTTGCCAGTGGAGGCTAATAGATCAGCATTAAGTATTTTGTTCTCTCCTAATTCCATGTATGACTGGCCATCCTGTGAGGTGATGATGTTGGGTGAGCTTGTAGCTGGTTTTTGATCTACACTGTGTGGTCCTTTATACAGAATAGGGAAGCAGCACATTGCTGTGTATACCTAAACATGTTTAAAAATACATTGTTTGAGAGGAGTTTTGTAGAAACTGGTAAGAGTAATTATAATATAATGTTTCCATGATTCAGTGCTTACCTCTTGTGAAAATTGCTTAGAGTTGTTTAGTCAGAGTTGATTTTTTTTTGTATTGAGGCTGGTATTTTCTAAATTGATTCCATGTACAGTATGTCTAACCATCCTGTGAGATGGGAGTATTAGATAAACTTATAGCTAGTTTTTTATCTACACTGTGTAATATTCCATATAGAATAGGGTAGCAGCACATTGCTGTGTATACCTAATCTTCTTAATAAAAAAAATCAGTAATAAAGATTATAAATTATAGTTTGTATTATTACAAATATAGTACTGTATTATCCCTATTAAATCATGTTGACCATGGATCATTAAGATCTCATGTTGATATGTAATACAAGTCATATTTCTTTTGAACTGCTAATCCATTCTAATCATTCATTAAATTGTGCATTATGTCTCAATTTTTCTCTTCCTTGGATATACTGTACAGTACAAAAAGATAGGATAAAAATAAACCAGTAATATTTCTTTCATTATATTTTTCATTTAAATAACTGCATCAATATTTTTACAGCTGACAGGATTTGTTTTCCCATACAGGTGCATTATTTGTTAAAAAAAATTTGGTTTATTGTTACACACAATGGCCAGCTTGGTGCCTTCTTTTAATACTTACTGATTAAAAAATAAATAATAAATACATTTTATTCAGGAAAAGTACATACAGTTGATTTACAAACATAATGTTGGATTTATAGGCAGAGCTAGTACATACAATACCTAAAGCCACTAATACTCATAGCATTTCGGGCAAGGTGTGGGGGGAAAAAACACAGACTAAAACTTAATAGTAATCGGGATTAGGTATAAATTGTGTTGAAAGAAGGATTAAAAAATACAAAAAGGGGGTTAACATAGCATAAATCAGCAATTGCACATGTTGATGAACAGCGTTGTTTAAAAAATAGCAAGACATGGGTTGACATTTAGGAGGTAAGTTAGGTTACATGGAGTTAATTAGGCAGTACTTGGTTTAACTCTTAAACTGGTTGAGAGAGGTACAGCCTTTGACATGATTCGGGAGGTCATTCCACATTCTGGGTCCCTTGATTTGTAGAGCACTTCTAATTTGGTTACACACAGCCAAATTGAGTAACAGGAAGAGGTCTTGGACACAAATTTGTTCCATGCTAAATGTAGAGGAATCAGCTGAGTATTCCTCAAATAAAATAAGTTGCCTCAGCTTATATGGTAAATAAAATAAGCATTTCTCAAATAAGTAGCTGCCTCACCTCACTGCCTTACTGCTACATAGCCTTCCCGGCATGGTGCCTTCTTTTGATAATTACTTGTTCCACACCCAAATTGTATAACAGGAAGAGGTCTTGGACCCCTACTTCCCTCTCTCTTTTTTAATAATCTAGTCATAATTATAGCTTTAAGTATTCAATGAATAAAGTTTTTGACATTTTTACCCTTTTCCTTACCTAACATCATTTGTGCAGCATATTTTTATTTTATGTCTCACCCAGATTTAATTTCAAAATAAAACCAAACTAAATAAATTAGAAATGGGTATGTATAGCTAAGGTACACCCTTACTACTAGGTGAACAGGGGCATTTGGTGATAGTAAATGATCCCATCAGGCAGGGCTCATCACCTTCTCTCATATTTCATGTTCACCAGTGTTTATTTACTTAATAACTACTGGTATAATATCTTGCTATTATAAAACTAATTCTACTATCATCAAACACACATTTACTTCAAGTTTCAAGCAGAGAATGCATATATAACTAACACGAAGGATTCCTCTTCACTAGATTCACCAGCTATAATATTTTGGTCATGTTCCAATATCATAAATCGATCCCAGTGTTATGTAGTAGAGAAAAAATGACTTATATCCAGTTTACGTAAAGCTACGAGTGGTCGAAACCACACTTAAATCCCACAATGAACTTACGAAGGTTTTTCCACTTAGGGTAGTTAATTGAATATGGACGTAGCCGCCACGAAGGCGCTAAGACGGAAAACGCTCTTAGATAAGAGGAAAAAACTTAGTAAGTACCTTCCTGAATCCGGCCCCAGATTCACGAAGCTGTTATGCAAGTACTTACGAACGTGTACATCTTTCCCCAATCTTTAACGGCTTTGGTTACATTTATTAAACAGTTAACAAGCATGAAAACTTCCCAATCAACGGTTGTTATTGTCATAAACAGCCTCCTGGTGCTTCGGAGCTCATTAGCTGTTTAATAATTGTAAACAAAGACGCCAAAGATTGAGAAAAGATGTTCAGGTTCGTAAGTCCTTGCGTAACTGCTTCGTGAATCTGGCCCCAGGTGAATGGAATCTTAATCCAATCATGGCGGTAAGTGCACTCAGGTCACATACGGTCCAGGAGTGCACTCAGGTCACATACGGTCCAGGAGTGCACTCAGGTCACATACGGTCCAGAAGTGCACTCAGGTCACATACGGTCCAGGAGTGCACTCAGGTCACATACGGTCCAGGAGTGCACTCAGGTAACATACGGTCCAGGAGTGCACTCAGGTCACATACGGTCCAGGAGTGCACTCAGGTCACATACGGTCCAGGAGTGCACTCAGGTCACATACGGTCCAGGAGTGCACTCAGGTCACATACGGTCCAGGAGTGCACTCAGGTCACATACGGTTCAGGAGTGCACTCAGGTCACATACGGTCCAGGAGTGCACTCAGGTCACATACGGTCCAGGAGTGCACTCAGGTCACATACGGTCCAGGAGTGCACTCAGGTCACATACGGTCCAGGAGTGCACTCAGGTCACATACGGTCCAGGAGTGAACTCAGGTCACATACGGTCCAGGAGTGCACTCAGGTCACATACGGTCCAGGAGTGCACTCAGGTCACATACGGTCCAGGAGTGCACTCAGGTCACATACGGTCCAGGAGTGCACTCAGGTCACATACGGTCCAGGAGTGCACTCAGGTCACATACGGTCCAGGAGTGCACTCAGGTCACATACGGTCCAGGAGTGCACTCAGGTCACATACGATCCAGGAGTGCACTCAGGTCACATACGGTCCAGAAGTGCACTCAGGTCACATATGGTCCAGAAGTGCACTCAGGTCACATATGGTCCAGGAGTGCACTCAGGTCACATACGGTCCAGGAGTGCACTCAGGTCACATACGGTCCAGGAGTGCACTCAGGTCACATACGGTCCAGGAGTGCACTCAGGTCACATACGGTCCAGGAGTGCACTCAGGTCACATACGGTCCAGGAGTGCACTCAGGTCACATACGGTCCAGGAGTGCACTCAGGTCACATACGGTCCAGGAGTGCACTCAGGTCACATACGGTCCAGGAGTGCACTCAGGTCACATACGGTCCAGGAGTGCACTCAGGTCACATACGGTCCAGGAGTGCACTCAGGTCACATACGGTCCAGGAGTGAACTCAGGTCACATACGGTCCAGGAGTGCACTCAGGTCACATACGGTCCAGGAGTGCACTCAGGTCACATACGGTCCAGGAGTGCACTCAGGTCACATACGGTCCAGGAGTGCACTCAGGTCACATACGGTCCAGGAGTGCACTCAGGTCACATACGGTCCAGGAGTGCATTCTGATGTTTGGCTCATTTCCATAAACCATTCAATAAGTCATTTATAAGTTAATGAGTGGGTAGTTATTAGGTACTAACTCCAGGTACTAACCCCTGGAGTTAGAGACCTGTTGTGGGTTGCATCCTGGACAAGGTCAGTGGTAGGCCTAGGCCGTCTTAATAAGCCTAACAGGCTCACTGTCCTGTCCAATGGGAAACAAAAATACTTGTGAACAATTACAAGTTTTAAATACCCGAGAGATTGTGCATCTAACCACAAGATTAGGGAGCCCATAGATAAAATAACTTACTGAAGATTTATTTACTCCAACCTTCATTTACTCCAGTTCTGCCCCCTTGCTCTAAATGCCACAGTAAATACTGAGCTAAATAAAGTCCATCTTTGGCTAACTGTAAAACAAACTCACCCTTAACATTGACAAAACTTTCTATATTCTGTTTGGCAATAAATCCTCTAATCAAATAAATCTCAAAATAAACAATACCCAAATTTGTAACAAATTAGATGGCAAATTCCTTGGCATTCTCATTGACCACAAGCTGACTTTCCAGGGACACATTCTAAATATATCAAAACAAGTTTCAAAAACTGTGGGCATTCTTTCTAAGATCAGATATTATGTACCACGCCCTGCCCTGGTGACTCTCTATTACTCCCTTATCTATCCATATCTCAACTATGGTATTTGTGCTTGGGGCTCTACTACCCAAAATCACTTACGTCCTCTAATTACTCAACACAAAGCTGCTATTAGGACAATATCCAACTCTGGCCCCAGGCATCACTCGGTACCCCTACTCAAATCTCTGAATATGTTAGACATTAAGTCACTGCACATTCTCTCATGTGTATTATACATATATAAAACGCTAAACTATAATGCCAATCCTGATCTCAAAAGCTTCATAGAAGGATGTAACAGAACCCATGAGCACCACACCAGAAATAAATACAGTTTTGATATTCCTAGAGTACGACTTAATCAAACTAGAAATGCTCTACAAATCAAGGGGCCCAGAATGTGGAATGACCTTCCCAACCATGTTAAAGACTGTACCTCTCTCAACCAGTTTAAGTCAAAAACGAAGCAATACCTAATAAATTCCCTGTAACCTACCTTACCCTTCTATTGTCAACCAATGTCTGTTTTTTTTTAAGAGCGCTGTTTGTTGACATAATTGTATTTGTGCTGCTTTTTCATCTATGTTTTCATTTCTTGTTTTCATTCTACTCATTATGCTCAATTAGTATTAAGCTTGTCATTTAAGTTTATCATGCCCGAAACGCTTTGCGTAATAGTGGCTTTAGGCATTGTATGTACTAGCTCTACCTATAAGTCAACCAATCTTTGTAAAAATTTATTGTATGTATGTACCTTACCTAAATAAAAATTATTATTATTATTATTATTATTATAAATTATAAGAAAAACAAGTACAATATTTATGTTAATTTACTAATCTTCGCTGTTAATGAAGACGGGTCCACAAGCTGTGTATTAAGCCTACCAACAAGATAGGTCTAATAATGTCAACTTGTGAAAGTGCTGCAATGGAATGGTTAATGATTAACACAAGAAAATCTCACTGCAGAGTTGTACTTAACTTAAAAGTACCACCAAACCAGTGTTATACTTTACAACCTCTTTCATCGACACATAACTGCTCTTCTCTCTTCGGCAAGGTAACGTCCAAGAGCTTATCGGTCCCTCTTGACGTACAACTGCCTCCATAGAACCTACCGTTAAGTAAGGTCTGTTCACACCTTCCTTCAGCAGGGGCTCGAACTTGCGGTGCTCTCTTCCAAGTTTGACTGTCCACAGCAGCTTGTGGTGGTAGGCCAGCGTGCATGAGGCAGGGAAGAGAAGCCTCCACCTCCGCTGACCCTCACCTTCCTGACATCGTTCTGTCCGTTCGTCGACTCTAGTTTGATCAGTCTCAGAGTCGTTCCTCATTCTCTTGTCGTTTCTGTTAGGTACACTGTCAACACTACGCCCCACATCCTGTCTTCTCCGTTTCTTCTGTCCCCTGGTTAGAACTTCTTGAAAATTACTCAACTGGCTGTTTGCTTTCTGAGTCTGTGTCCGTGTGAATATTGCCGTGGGGAGTAGCCAGTTCTCCTGTTGACCGATTCTCCATCTCAGTACCCAGCATGGGGGGAGATGTGTAGGATGCGATATGTTGCAGAGGTGTTACCCTGACAAAGGGTGCAGGCGAGACGAGAGCAACTGAACGACGTCCTCACCCGTCGACCGTCTTGTAAACACTGTGGAATGCATTAGGCAGTGTTGTGGTGGAGGCTGACTCCATACACAGTTTATAATCAAAATCAAAAATCAAAATCAAAATCAAAATGTTTATTTAGATAAGGTACAAACATAAAAGAGATTTTACAAAGAGTGATGGATTTATGGTTAGGGCTAGTACATACAATGCCTAAAGCCACTATTACGCAAAGCGTTTCGGGCATAAAAAACTTAAATGACTAAAGCTTAATACTAATTGAGCATAAAGAGTAAAATGAAAACATGGAATGAAAACATAGCTGAAAAAGCAGCACAAATACAATTCTGTCGACAAACAGCGCTCTTTAAAAAAAAACAGACATTGGTTGACAATAGAAGGGTAAGGTAGGTTACAGGGAATTTATTAGGTATAGCTTCGTTTTTATCTTAAACTGGTTGAGAGAGGTACAGACTTTAACATGGTTGGGAAGGTCATTCCACATTCTGGGTCCCTTGATTTGTAGAGCATTTCTAGTTTGATTAAGTCGTACTCTAGGAATATCAAAACTGTATTTATTTCTGGTGTGGTGCTCATGGGTTCTGTTACAACCTTCTATGAAGCTTTTGAGGTCAGGATTGGCATTACAGTTTAGCGTTTTATATATGTATAATACACATAAGAGAATGTGCAGTGACTTAATGTCTAACATATTCAGAGATTTGAGTAGGGGTACCGAGTGATGTCTGGGGCCAGAGTTGGATATTGTCCTAATAGCAGCTTTGTGTTGAGTAATTAGAGGACGTAAATGATTTTGGGTAGTAGAGCCCCAAGCACAAATACCATAGTTGAGATATGGATAGATGAGGGAGTAATAGAGAGTCACCAGGGCAGGGCGGGGTACATCCCAGCAAACACAGAACGTTTGTGGACGTTTTTAAATGGTTCCACAAAGGTAATACTGTAACTTTTGACATAAATACGTATATCTGATGTTCTTAAAACCAAAGGATATAACTAAAAACATATATTCTTGAGACACAGTTTTTTAAGATTTATGTAAAAATTTAAAAATAATAGTGAATGCTATGGTATTATAATGTTTTCATGCTTTATATTTAAGAATAAATAATTTTCAGTCAACATTTAGTTTTTTTTGTTTACTTTCTGTAAAGCTATCCAATTTACGTTCTTATAACATAAATATAACATTTATATGACGTCAGTATAACGTTATTTACACGACATCATTACGTTATTATGATGTTATATTAACGTATAATTCCTGTGTGAAAACCAGAATATATATTGAACTTTATGTTTTAAACCTTGTAAAGTTATCATAAAACTTGGAATAAGACGGTAAGCATGCTTTACTTATGAAAATATACAAACAAATCAACAAAAACATTTTAACATAAAAAACATAAACATAACATAAATTAATTGCATGCATGGGAGTTAACTGGAACTCTGTAATATTGCATACATGAACCTTAAGGTACAAACCCAGTGTATTTACTCATGCAGTTCTTTCCTAAATCTAAATTTTTCCAATTTTTACACTTTGTTTCGAGTTCTGTCTTGTGTTGCTACTTTTAATACCCCATTAATGTCCCCTTTGTTATGTCCATTCATCCCATTGTGCACCTCTACCATATGTCACTCCTAATTCTTTGCTTTTCTAGAGAATGTAATATAAGCTTTGACAATCTTTCTTCATATGACAGGTTAACAGGTAGAACAAAGATTCTTGATTCTGTCATCATCTCATCACAGGATTTTCCCCATGAAACTGACAGAGAAGACTGTACTGCCATCGTGATCCAGGAATTGCGTACTAAGTTGAATTATTCAATCGAAGCAAGAGACATTAAGTCAGCTTATAGAGTGGGTACCAAATCATCTGGTACAAACAACAGAAGGATACGCGTGAAGTTAGATAGCTGCTCCCGCAAGTCAGACCTTATCACTGCTGCAGTCGCTAGGAAATCCAAGGTTTATGTGAACGAATGTCTTACCAGATTCAGACAAAATCTCTTATTTAAACTACGTGGAATTCGCAATAGATCCACTGCTATTAAACATTGTTTTGTGCGCGATGGTAAAATAATAGCTAGGAAGACTGACTCTGGAAAAACTTATGTCATAACCACTGAAGCACACCTCACTTCTTTCCTGGATGACTGTGGGATATCAGCTGAATAACCAGAACATAATTTGTAGTCTCACATACAACCAAAGTGTACTTAAGCTCTGCCTTTCCTTTCCAAAGGTGTTTATTTTTATTTTTATTTTAATTTTTACTTTATTTTTTGTTTGTCATCTTTGCCTGTTTTATACTCTTAATTATTTGTTCTTAGTTAATCCCCTTGTCACTAAACCTAGGGCTTTTTATTACCCTGTTAATTAACCATTACTAAGCTAATTATCTTCAAGATCATTTTTTTTTATGATTATTATTTTTCTTATTATTTTTTTATTTTACATTTATATTGTCAGTCTCTACTGATTTTTTGTGTTTTATTTTATGTAACTTCTGTGTCCTCCCTGGCTATCTATTGGATCTTTATTTTACTTCTAAATTGTTACTATTTTATTGTATCTGCTCTTATTCTTGTGTTTTGCTTTATCGTGTATCTTGTATCGTGATCCCTCTGCATCTTTATGCACACTGATATTGATCCTGATCAAAATCTTCTGTCTCATATCTATACCAACCAGCACATTGATCATCATTATTGTAAGTATTTCACAGCACACCAGGCTAAAAACAAACTCCAAAATAGCACCTATCTATCAGTTTATAACCAAAATGTTAGATCACTTGGTAAACATTTTGACGATTTAAATGCACTACTCACAGCACTAGGTACTAACCTATCGTTCATTATTTTAACAGAAACTTGGCTAAATAAAGACTATACCCAACTCTACAACTTAGCTGGTTATAAAGCCATTCATAACTGTATGCCTAATAAAAAAGGTGGTGGCACAGCTATATATTACCGAGATACATTTATCTGCAACAGTGTTATTAGTGACAGAGATGACTACTGTGAATATACTTTTGCTCAGTTTACAATTAAATCCCTTAAATCCTCTTTGACTATTGGAGCCATCTATAGATTTCCTAATACTAACATAGCTTCTTTCTCAGACAACCTAAGGAATCTTATTATAAACAACAATCTCAACAAAAACCACATCATTCTGGGAGGAGACTTTAATATTGACCTGGGTCAACAAAACTGCTCTCAAGTTGACTATTTCCTTAACAGCATGAACTCCTGTATGCTAATCACCACAATCACCAAACCCACCCGAGTCACTCAAACATCAGCCACTACCTTGGACCACATATGGACAAACATAACAGCTCCCCTTGTATCTGGTATAATCTACGACAGAACAACTGACCACTATCCTACCTTCCTCATAGCGAACATGGACATAACACCACCAAAAAGCAAGAAACTTTCATTTAGGCTACACAGTGAATCAGCTTTAGACAATCTTACAGAGGCACTTCACAATATTAACTGGGATTCTGAATTCAATAATACCCATGATATAAATTCATTAGCTAACCTCTTCCTCTCCAAAACTCTAAGCCTCTACAACCTTCATTGTCCCCTTCTTACAAAGCAAGTAACTGACAAAAGATTAAACAATCCATGGCTCACAAGTGGCATTCTCAACTCAATCAACAAGAAACATGAATATGAAAAGAAAGTTAGGATTGGCCTAGTTTCAAAGGAAGTAGCTAAAAGGTACTCATCAATGCTTACCAGTATCATAAGAAAGGCAAAACTTGCATATTATGTGAATAGATTCAATGAAGCAAAAGGCAACATGAAAAACACTTGGAAAACTATCTCTAGTATCCTAGGAACTAAACAACACTCACATAACCAAATAAAACTCTACAAGGATGGGGATATACCGTCAACTGATTTAGAAATGGCAAATGAATTTAATAGTTTCTTTTCATCGGTTGGTGCTAATCTTGCCAGTAAAATCCCACAGACTCAGACACATATTAACACATATCTCTCAGGCAGCTATCCAAACTCTCTTCTCCTTTCACCAATCAGCCCGGCTGATGTTGTGTCCATCATACACTCTCTAAAAACCAAGGCAGGGAACACCAGTGAAATTCCGTCCATTGTGTACAAGAGAGCCTCCCATGCCCTTGCCCCACCCATAGCACTACTGTTCAAAAAATCTATAGAGTGTCACACCTTCCCTGATATCCTCAAAAAAGCAAGAGTAACGCCAGTCCATAAAGGAGGCAATCCGGCGGACATAAACAATTATAGACCAATATCAAATCTACCCATTCTATCAAAAATATTTGAAAAAATTATTTACAAACAGCTCTATTCCTACCTCGTAAAATTCGACATACTCAGCCCCTGCCAGTTTGGCTTCCGGTCCCAAAAGAGTACCAATGATGCAATCATTAGTCTCCTTGACATTATCTACTCAGCCCTTGACAAAAATGAGTTTCCGATTGGACTCTTCATTGACCTAAGAAAAGCCTTTGATACTGTTAATCACAACTACCTCTTACTTAAACTCCAGCATTATGGAATCCGAGGCCTTGCCCTTGACTACATCCGATCCTATCTTAGTGACAGACACCAATATGTAACCATCAATGATACAACTTCTTCCACTCTACCAATTACCGTTGGAGTGCCACAGGGCAGCATCTTAGGACCTCTTCTATTTCTTATATATATAAACGATCTGCCTAATGTCTCTAATATTCTCAAACCTATATTGTTTGCTGACGATACTACCCTTATCTACTCAAACCTCAACCCACATACACTAAATAATGTTGTGAATAATGAATTAAAAAAAGTCCACTTATGGATGTCAACGAACAAACTAACATTAAACATCGAAAAGACTTACTACATCTTATTTGGAAGCAAATCATCAAATGCAATTCAGCTACAGATAGACAACATTAACATCAGTAATAAAAATGATGGCAAGTTTCTTGGCCTATTCCTAGACAAGAGACTCAACTTCAGCACCCACATTCAACACATAACTAAGAAAGTCTCTAAGACAGTTGGTATACTCTCCAAAATCAGATATTATGTTCCTAACTCTGCTCTCCTCTCACTATATTATGCACTAATCTACCCCTATCTTAATTATGGTATCTGTGCATGGGGGTCTACCACTGCAAACCACCTTAAGCCCATCATCACACAGCAAAAATCAGCTATCAGAATAATAACTAACTCTGCTTTCAGACAACACTCAGCTCCCTTGTTTAAATCTCTAAACTTGCTAAATATTAACTCCCTCCACACATTCTCTAGTGTCAACTACATTTACAAAACCCTGTTCTTAAATGCAAACCATGCTCTGAAACTCTCCCTGGACAGATGTAATAGGACCCATTATCACCACACCAGAAATAAATATCTCTTTGATATCCCCAGGGTCAAACTTAATCTGTGTAAACACTCTATGCAAATTAAGGGACCTAGTCTATGGAACTCACTCCCTAGTGAATTGAAAAACTGTAAAACTTTTGCCTTATTTAAAAGCAAAACCAAAAAGTACCTAACTTCATCTATTTAGTTTCCTACACTGAGCTTTAAATTTGCTCTGTACCTAGTGGTACCCAATCTCCTAATTTTTATGTAATATCAAACAACCTTATCATTGTGTTCATTGCTGTCTTCTTTTATGTGCTAGCCATATGCTGTATTGTGACTACCAATTTTTGTCAACTACCATTCAAGCTGTCATTGCAATCAATCTTATATTGTTTCTGCTGTATTGTGCCTACCAATTTGTTGTCAACTTCCATTTTAAGCTGTCATTGCAATCAATCATAGCTACCTATGTGCTTTAATATACTGTACCTATAATTTTCTCTCATCTTTTTTTTTTTTTTTTTTTTTTTCATTCCATGTAATCTGTTATCATTTTTTTGTCTATAAATTTTGCAAGTATTTACCTCCTTAAAATTTTCTTAGATTAAGGACCTGCCCGAAACGCTGCGCGTGCTAGTGGCTTTACAAGACTGTAATTACCATAATTGTATCCTCACATTCCTTATGTACATTCTTGTATATGCATAAATAAATAAATAAATAAATAAAGATTACCATTTATATATGGATAACTATTATAAGTCGGTTTGAATGAGTGAATTGCTGCTTGAAGATAGGTATATACACCTGTGGTACTATCAGATTGCATCGTGGTGAGCCTAAAACCCTTCAGATCCAAGCAAAGGGTAAAATGCCAGCAGATACAATTGCTAACACATTGATACCAAAATGAAAGACATATGACGAGAATTGAGGTAACCAAAGTGAAAAGAGTGTTCACATTACATTGCACTAGAGTGCTCCCGGGTTACTTTCTCTCACTTTCTCTGTTTTGTGCGGATGGTACACCTTGCTTTTGGAGTTTATATGCATTTAAACCTGTAGATAATTCTATTGCTAACACATTGATACCAAAATGAAAGACCTAGGATGACAATTGGGGTGACCAAAATGAAAAGAGTGTATACATTTTATCGCTCTTGTGCGCTCCCTGGTAACACACTCTCGCTTACTCTGTTTGTTGCGGATGGTAAGCCGGGCTTTTGGAGTTTATATGCCTTTAGTCCTGTAGAGAATTCTATTGCGAACACATTGATGCCAAATTGAAAAAACTAGGATGAGAATTGAGGTAACAAAGTTGAAAAGGGTATACACTTTTCAGTATTATCACGCTCTCTAATGTAATGAGAGTTGCCTGAGGGTGGCTCAGCTTTCTTTTTCTGGTACCCTTGGCCTACATTCATCTTGTCGGCGGGTGGAGCGCGCTGCTGTCTTTGACATTATATGCACATAGTTCTGTTGGGAATTCTATTGCGAACGCATTGATACCAAAATGAAAGACATAGGACGAGAATTAAGGTGACAAAGTTGAAAAGAGTATACACTTTTCAGTATTTCCGCGCACTACCAGGGAATGTCCAAACAAAAATGGAGAGAGTGGAGGGGTAACTTGCCCAAAACGCGAAAGTGTTTGGGGAGATTAACTTTCGTTCAATACTATTATGCAAAAGGAGCCACACATCTATGGTTCATCCAATAAAATCAGCAGACTTCTAGATGTTACTACTGCTCGGCTTAGACTCGGTTACAAGTATTTCTGGGAATTCTCATTATCTGCCGATGTAGACCTGACCAAATGTTAACTGTCAACAAAATTATTTGCACACCCCTTCGTCACTATGTGATAGTGAATTCAGAGACAATTCTATAACCAATGTACCAACGATGTGTCAATATTTCATTCAAAATGATCTGGTACCAGAAATTTTAGCCAAATATCCCCAGTTTGCTAACTGTAAGTAGTAACTAAGTGATTGTAACCTATCCACCGCTGCCCACTGGATGGGGAGCGGTGTGCAGGACAAACATATCAATTGTGACACTAGCTCTCCACATATGTCAGTTGCTTAATTTAGAAACTGTACTTGTGATCGATCTCGAACCTATTGTTGATGTGACGACTTATACTGAATTTTGTAACTAGCTCATCAAGATTGTAACTTGCTTAGCTAAATGAATTGTTGGGTTCAGTCCCTGAGCCCATTATGTGCCTCTGCAACCCTTTCCACTACCGCCCACAAGATGGGTATGGGGTGCATAATAAATGAACTAAACTAACTTTAAGGCATCCTGAAAGAAAGCTTGGAGGGCTTGAAAAATTGCAGAACGAAGCCTTGAGGATAATCCTTGGGTGCCTTCGTACCACAAAGATACTTAATATGAGAAAGGAACTTAATATTCCGAGCGTTGTTTATCGTGTTACTGAAAATAACTGTCAAATTGGTATAAAAATGCTTAGGCTAGCTCATCCTAACCGTTGCACAGAAGCCCTCCAGAATTTCTTTATTGAATGTAAACATTGTTTCAAATAGATAAATAAAATTGGAACTGAACTCAGAAAGTATCAGATTTATAATTTGTACCAAGAGAGACAACAATAGCACTTTCCTGCACTGTAGGAAATTACACCCTTTTCAATTTTAATCCCTCCCTTTCCATCAAAGGAGCAAATTAGAGATCAGTCCCAGCTTTGTCTTGAGGCAAAGCTCAACGTCTTAAGCCATATTGATGCTCTGTCCACAGAGCATTCTCTCTCTCAAATCATATACACTGAAGGTTTCCTACAGCGCCCAACGGGTGCAGCTGGAAGTGCAGTTGTCCTGGCAATAGGATATGACTTATATTTTGAGTGGGGAGTCCGTATAAACAACTGGGCCTCTACCCTTCAGACTGAACTATTTGCCTTGTTCCTTGCACTGAAATGTGTACAAGTATCCAAACTTGATACATTAGTTGTAAGTGACTCTTTATCATCCTTAATTGCTCTCAACTCTTTAAGACATAACTGTAACATGCTTGTGTCTGAAGCTAGACACAAATACAATAACAACTTGAGGAACCTTATCATAAACAATAATCTCAACAAAAATCACATAGTTCTCAGAGGTGATTTCAATATTGACCTAGGGCTACAAAATAACCCTCAAGTAGACTGTTTCCTCAACAGCATGAATTCCTGTATGCTCATCCCCGCAATCACCAGGCCCACCCGAGTCACTCAAACATCTGCGACTACCCTGGATCACTGATGGACCAACATAACAGCTCCTCTTACATCAAGTATAATCACTGACAGAACAACTGACCACTATCCTACCTTCCTTGTAGCGAACATGGCCATAACACCACCAGGTAACAAGAAAATTACCTTTAGGTTACAATGTGAAGCGGCAATAGGCAATCTCACAAATGCCCTCCACAATGTAAACTGGGAATCTAAATTTATCAATACACAGGATAATAATTCGTTAACTAGCCTCTTTCCAAAATTTAAAGCCTTTACAATACTTATTGTCCTCTCCTCACCAAGCAAGTAACTGGCAAAAAGGTTAAATAATCCCTGGCTCACTAATGGCATACTTAAAGCAATCGACAAGAAACATGAACATGAAAAAAAACTTAGGATTGGCCTAGTTGGAAAAGAAGTAGTTAAGAGGTATTCATCAGTGCTTACCAGTATAATAAGAGCAAAGCGTTCCTATTACGAGAATAGATTCAAAGAAGCAAAAGGCAACATAAAAAGCACATGGAGAGCCATCTCTACCATCCTAGGAGCTAAACAACATTTACATAATAAGATAAAAATCTCCAAGGATGGTTATACACCTGCAACAGATCTTGAAACAGCAACTGAATTTAATAGCTTCTTTTCATCGTTTGGTGCTCACCTTGCCCGAAAAATCCCAGAGACTCAGACATATGTTACCACATATCTTTCACGCAGCTATCCAAACTCTCTTCTCCTCTCTCCGGTCAGCCCTACAGATGTTGTGTCCATCATTCACTCGCTAAAAACCAAAGCTGGGAACATTAGTGAAATACCATCGATGGTACACAGGCGTGCCTCCCATGCCCTTACACCATCCATAGCACTGCTGTTCAACAAATCCCTAGAGTGTCATACCTTCCCTGATATCCTTAAAAAAGCAAGAGTAACGCCAGTTCATAAAGGAGGTAACACGGCAGACATAAATAATTACAGACCCATATCGAATCTACCTATATTATCAAAATTATTTTTTTTTTTTTTACAAACAGCTCTACTCCAATCTTGTAAAATTCAATATACTAAGTCCCTGTCAGTTTGGCTTCCGCTCCCAAAAGAGTACCAATGATGCTATTGTTAGTCTGCTTGACTTAATCTTCTCAGCCCTTGACAAAAGTGAGTTTCCAATTGAACTCTTCATCGGCCTGAGAAAGGCCTTTGATACTGTTAACCATAACTACCTCTTACTTAAATTCCACCATTATGGAATCCGTGGCCTTGCCCTAAACTATATCCGATCCTATCTTAGTAACAGACACCAATATGAAGCCATCAATGATATAACCTCTCCCACTCTACCACTTAATTACCGTAAAGGTGCCACAGAGCAGCATCCTAGGACCCTCCTGTTTCTTATATACATCAATGATCTCCCTAATGTCTCTAACATACTTAAACCTATATTGTTGGCTGATGATACTACTCATCTACTCTGACCCCAACCCACTCCTGTTAAATAATGTTGTAAACAATTAATTAAAAAAAGTCTACTTGTGGATGTCAACCAACAAACCTCACACAAAACATAGAAAAGACCTACTATATCTTATTTGGAAACAAATCAACAAATGCAATTCAGCTTCAGATAGATAATGTAAACATTAGCAATAAAAATGATGGAAAGTTTCTTAGCCTATACTTAGACAAGAGACTCAACTTCCGCACCCATATACAACACATAACTAAAAAGGTTTCTAAAACAGTTGGTATACTGTTTAAGATCAGATATTATGTACCCTACTCTGCTCTCCTCTCACTCTATTATGCACTTATCTATCCCTATCATTCTTATGGCGTTTGTGCTTGGGGTTCAACCTCTGCAAACTACCTCAAGCCCATCATCATCCAGTAAAAATCTGCTATCAGGACAATAACTAACTCTACCTTCAGACAACACACAGCTCCCTTGTTCAAATCCTTAAACATGCTAAACAAATTCACTCCATACATTCTCCTGTGTAAATTACGTTTATAAAGCCCTTTTTCTAACTGCAAACCCTGTTCTGAAACTCTTCCTGGACAGATGTAATAGAACACATGGCCACCCCACCAGACATAAATATCTCTTTGATATCCCCAGAGTCAAACTTAATCTATGTAAACACTCTATGTAAATAAAGGGACCTAGTCTATGGAACTCACTCCCTTATAATGATTTGAAAAGCTGTCCAACTTCTGCCATATTCAAAAATAAAACCAAAAAGTACCTGTAGTACTTTTTAAGTACGAGGGAGTAATGCGCAAAGCGTCCCTCACCTGTGACGTCACAGCGTCATCTGACGCCATATCAACACATCGGCCATTTTGTCGTCAGTTCAGTCATGGCGAGGACTAACCCTTCATGCAAACTGCACCTACTATCAAGAAGAAGAAGATTTTGTGTTCCACCGATAGTATTATCGTAAGTAAGCACTTATATTTTATATTTTATTAAATTAATTGATTCTATTTTTCTGTAATAAAGGTCCAAAGGGTTGTTAAGGAACAAGGGTGTAGCGATACCGACGCTCAGTGCGCTCAACTCACACCAAAGTATCACCTGTGTAGCTTCTGTAATTAGTGTTAATTAGTTATGCTATAAGATAATGAAGCGAGTATAAGATTAACTCGCTACAAGGGTACTGTGTTGGGAGGTGAGGGCTGTTACTGGTGTCTGTGGGGATGTGAGGACTTGTACCAACCACTATCACCACCAGTACCTTGTCTTGCATCCTGCTTAGTATTCCTATTGAGATATGAAGTATTATTGCATTCATATAATTATTCATTCATTGTCATTACTATTTTTATGGGCTATGTTCTGTTACCCTAATGCTTTTTACCCCTGGGCATGTCCATTTACTCTCCAGCCCTTCACAAGCCACTGCTGCACCCCCTCCATGCCCATACTTACTGTGCTTATTCTTACAGGACTGCACTGCATTATGTGGTGCTCACTGCCTGGACACCTTGATACATGCATTATAGGGTTCTGGTAGTTGTTCTACTCACCAAGCCCTTCCAAGGCCAGGCTTGACATGTGAGAGCTTGGTCCAACAGGCTGTTGCTTGGACAGGCCCCTCAGGCCCACATATCCACCACAGCCTTGTTTGTCCGGCACTTCAAAATCAAATGTTTATTTTTTTTTTTTTTGAGATATATACAAGAGTTGTTACATTCTTGTACGTAAGGTACATACATATTTTTAGGTAAGGTACTCTTTATTTGGGTAAATTTATCTTCGTAGTATTTAGCTTTGGCTCGTCTAATTATCTTGGATAGCAATAACGAGTAATTCTTTGAGAATTCTTTGGAGACAATTCCTAACCTATACTTCTCCCAACCTATACTTCTTCTCAAGGTCATCTTCACTTCTTGAAGATGTTCAGGTTTTCTCTTGAAGATGTCGACGGTTGTTCCAGCAATACTGTATTTCTTTTATTGCTGAAAACCTGTTTTCAGCCTAATGCTTTTTACATTAATGCTTTTTGAAAACCTGTTTTCAGCCATAAAAAAATAATCCTGAATCCAGAAAAAAATCCCTTTTGTATCGTCTGGAAATTTTCAAATATTGCTGATCAAACCTGAGTCTAAATTATTTGTATATATTATGAATTACAGAGGTCCCAGGACAGGGTTTTTAGGCACTCCACTTACATTTTCCCACTCTGACTTAACCCCCATTTATACAAACTCAGTCTTATCTTTTAGCTAATAATTTATTGTACACACCATACTCAGCCTGTGTAGGGTAGTTTATTGTGCATGTGTAGTATATATATTTGTGTAGTATATTTGGTATATTTAATGCCTCTAACCTCTCCTCATAGTTCTTGTCCTTCAGTTCTGGGAGCCACTTAGTAGCATGTCTTTGCACCTTTTCCAGTTTGTTTATGTGCTTCTTAAGATATGGGCACCATACAACCGCTGCATATTCCAACTTTGGTCTAACAAAAGTCGTGAACAATTTCTTGAGTATTTCGCCATCCATGCATTTAAAAGCTCTGAATATTATCCTTTACCTGCAATTGGTTGTTGCTGTATTTATAGAATATGATTTGTTCTACTTTACATTTGTTTGTTCCTTTTTTTCAAAATTTCTTTCTGCCTCTCTCCTCACTGCCGTGTAGTTGTTTCTCTTTGTATTACTGGTATGTTTGGGGGTTTGGCCTCTTCATATATTGATTCCATTTTTGTGTCTTTTGGTCTCTGTCCGTCTTGAAATTTCAGTTGAACAAATCCTGTTTCCTAGTTCTGCATCTTTGTTTTGGTATAAATGTTTTTGTTCCTTTATCATATATTTCACAAAATTGACATACTGTGCATTAATTCATCTCAATTACTTCCTTTCCTAACAGCAAGCCTTTCCAGTAAAATTCTTTGAATTCTTTTCTGACTTCTGGCCTAATGTTTGTTTTATCCTAGTGTGTATGATGCCTAGCGTGTGTCTGGTGCCTGTTGTGTTAAACCGAAGATAAATGCATAAGTATAGGTCAGTAATTTCTCCAGCTTTGAAAGGGGCTTTCATTATGCAGCAGTATTCCACTCTAGAGAGCACTGCGTCTTGAAAACTATCATCATCGGTATAGCATCTCTAGTGTGAAAAGTTCTTGTTATCTATCCTGTCATTTTTCTTGCAGTTGTGACGGCTACTTTATTGTGTTCTTTAAATGTAAGGCCTTCTGACATCAGTACACCCAAATCCTTTACGTTGCTTTTCCGTTCAATGTTATGATTTGACTGAGTTTTGTAAGTGGTTTCCGTTTTTATATTTTTTATTTTTTCCGTAGCGCATGAGCTGAAACTTATGTTCGTTAATCACCATGTTATTTTCTGTAGCCCATAGAAAGACCTGATTTACATCTGATTGGAGGTTTGCCGTGTCCTCTATGTTGCCTACTCTCGTGAAGATTCTAGTGTCATCTGCAAAGGATGATCAAGTACTATAGGTTGTGTCCTTGTCTATGTCCGATATGAGGATGAGAAAAAGTATTGGAGCAAGCACAGTACGCTTGGGGACTGAGCTCTTTACGGTTGATGGTCCAGATTTTATTTTGTTGACTACTACACATTGGGTTCTATTAGTCAGGAAGTTGTATATCCATCTGCCTATTTTTCCGGTAATTCCTTTTGAACGCATTTTATGTGCAATAACACAATGGTCACATTTGTCAAAGGCTTTTTTTTGTCAAAGCGTTTTGTTTGTCTTCCATGGCATCTAGTGCCATGTCAGAGTGGTCCAGCAACTGTGATAGGCAAGAGCGCCCTGTTCTGAAACCATGTTGTCTGGGGTTATGGAGATGCTGTGATTCCATGTATTTTGTGATCTTACTTCTTAGCATTCTCTCAAAGATTTTTATGATGTGCGATGTTAGTGCTATCGGTCTGTAGTTTTTTGCCTCTGCCTTATTTCCTCCTTTATGGGGCGGTGCTATCTCTGCTGTTTTTAGTATGTCAGGGACAATGCCAGTATCTTGGCTTTGTCTCCAAAGAATGTGAAGGGCCTGCGATAACGTTTTTTACAGTTCTTGATGAATATAGAGTTCCAAGAGTCAGGGCCTGGTGCAGAGTGCATAGGCATACTGTCTATGGCTTCTTCAAAATCCAGTGGGGATAGGATCACATCTGATTTATGATTTGATGTTGGTATCATATCCATGAAAAATTCATTTGGGTTATCAATCAGATGGATGGAGAGCTACACTCGTGGTGTCCCATTTTCCCAGCACTCTTTGTCATATAATGCTTTGAAACTTTTGACGGATTTGGCCTCCACCACCTTCTCACCTAACATGTTCCAACCGTTTACCATTCTGTTTGCAAAAGTGAATTGTCTTACATTTCTTCGGCATCTTTGTTTAGTTCGTTTAAATCTATAACCTCTTGTTCTTGAAATTCCAGGTCTCGGGAAATCTTCCCTATCAAGTTTATCAATTCCTGTTACTGTTTTGTACGTAGTGATCATATCTCCTCTTTTCCTTCTGTCTTCTAGTTTGGAATATTTAATGCCTCAAATGTCTCCTCATAAATCCTGCCCTTCAGTTTTGGTATGAATGTTTGTGTGCCTTCATCGTATATTTTGCAAAATATGGAATACATCTCATTTACTTTACTTTAAGAATATGGTTCGATCAATTAAAAACCCTCTTGTTCAAATTGCAAAGAGACTGAAAGAGATGCAGCATGCTCAATGGATTATATATTAGTGATTATTATTAGGATTATATATTAGTGAATCATATTAGTGATTCAATTATTATGGTCATAAAACAATAAACAAATAGTTTTGGTGTTATTACACTCTATTCACAGGTTATATATAAGTATCTGCATGTTTTGTTCACCATTACAAACCACTAAGTTGGTTTGATTTTTGTTGAGATTGTTATTTATGATAAGATTCCTTACGTTATCTGAGAATGAAGCTATGTCGGTATTGGGAAATCTATAGATGGCACTTATAGTCAAGGAGGATTTAAGGGATTTACTGGAGAACTTGGCAAAGGTATATTCACAATAGTCGTCTCTATTACTAATGAGACTATTGCAGATGAAGGTATCTTTGTAAGATATTGCTATGCCACCTCCTTTTTTTATTAGGCCTGCAGTTGTGAATGGCTTTATTATCAGCCAAGTTGTAGCATACAACATAGCATATATATGTATATGGCATACATATATATATATATACACATATATATATATATATATATATATATATATATATATATATACACATATATATATATATATATATATATATATATATATATATATATATATATATATATATATATATATATATATATATATATATATATATATATATATATATATGTTATGTTACAACATAACAGGCCAATTACACTGGATTAATCTTTGTGTTTAGATAGGAGATGCCTCGTATGGGCCAATAAGCCTTCTGCAGCCCCTATGTTTATCCCTTATGTATCCCCCCATGTTTTCACCTTCATTGTATTATCACCTGACCTAATGCGGGTATAAAATCAACTAATATATATATATATATATATATATATATATATATATATATATATATATATATATATATATATATATATATATATATATATATATATATATATATATATATATATATATATATGTCGTACCTAATAGCCAGAACGCACTTCTCAGCCTACTATTCAAGGCCCGATTTGCCTAATAAGCCAAGTTTTCATGAATTAATGTTTTTTCGTCTACCTAACCTACCTAACCTAACCTAACCTAGCTTTTTTTGGCTACCTAACCTAACCTTACCTATAAATATAGGTTAGGTTAGGTTAGGTAGGGTTGGTTAGGTTCGGTCATATATCTACGTTAATTTTAACTCCAATAAAAAAAAATTGACCTCATACATAGAGAAAAGGGTTGCTTTATCATTTCATAAGAAAAAAATTATAGTAAATATATTATTTCAGGAAAACTTGGCTTATTAGGCAAATCGGGCCTTGAATAGTAGGCTGAGAAGTGAGTTCTGGCTACTAGGTACGACATATATATATATATATATATATATATATATATATATATATATATATATATATATATATATATATATATATATATATATATATATATATATATATATATATATATATATATTCAAAATTCGTCAGTGTACTACATTTTTGTTGTTGCTTTTAGGTGATGCTTTTAACCAGTGTACGTGGGTCTGATTGTGCAACCACAGTTCGAAGAATAATGAAGATATGAACAAACGGCCTGTGGTCACTATACAGTCTGGAAGGGCAAAAGAAGAAATTGGCATTTCTACAAAAACAAGAACTATATAATGTTATTTTAAGTAAGTAACCAAAAAATTAAATAATTTTTTTAAAGTTTAAAATTCACTTAAAAATGTAAATTTTAAGTTAAAAAATTTTAACCAAAAAACTTAATATTTTTCATATTTGGAACCATTCCATAATCCCAAGCATAAATGATTATATTTCTATCACTTGCTCTTAAGATTGTTTCATTTAATAGAGGTTGGGCATAATTGTTCTCTGCTGCGACTGACTTAGCTATAGGAAAATGTAAACTTAATTGGTTTATCCATTACAGTATTTTGCAGTTTATTTCATGATCCTGTGCTTAATACTTGCATAAATAGTAGATTACAAAATGCATTTTTATATCATTAGTATTGAATAATAATAATGCAAATAATTGACTTATAAATGATGTACAATTAATTGGTAGGTGATATTATATTATTAATATTTTTTCATTCTTGCAAAGCCTTAACAAAGTCATTAACATGTTAATATAAACTTGATCACCTTCCACTTATTTTCTCATGTGCTACCTACATGTACAAAACCTTATTCCTAAATGCATATTTTGTTCTGAAGCTTGTCCTTTATATGTTGTGTATCACCATCTCTGGAGAGTTTTATCTGATTGATGTATAAATTACTTTTAAGTTTTACAGAATATTATTGTTATACTGAATTTATTATTATATAAATAACTTAATTTTACAGAATCATCTATCAACGCACATCCACAAGTTGAGGAGGAGGATGTGACCTTCCAGATGTCTGAAGTACTGAAACAGGCACCAAACAGGCCTGGTGGATCTAGGTACAAGGTAAAATAATTTAAATTTTTTTTTTTTTTTTTTTTACTAATTGTCCGATATATATATATATATATATATATATATATATATATATATATATATATATATATATATATATATATATATATATATATATATATATAAATAAATATATATATATAAATATATATATAATGTGTCGTACCTAGTAGCCAGAACGCACATCTCAGCCTACTATGCAAGGCCCGATTTGCCTAATAAGCCAAGTTTTCTTGAATTAATGTTTTTTCGACTACCTAACCTAACATTTTCAGCTACCTAACCTAACCTATAAAGATAGGTTAGGTTCGGTCATATATCTCTATTAATTTTAACTCCAATAAAAAAAGAATTGACCTCATACATAATGAAATGGATAGCTTTATCATTTCATAAGAAAAAAAATAGAGAAAATATATTAATTCATGAAAACTTGGCTTATTAGGCAAATCGGGCCTTGCATAGTAGGCTGAAAAGTGCGTTCTGGCGACTAGGTACGACATATATATATATATATATATATATATATATATATATATATATATATATATATATATATATATATATATATATATATATATATATATATATATATATATAATATGTATGTGTGTGTGTGTGTGTAATTACCTAAGTGTAGTTAAAGGATGAGACCGTCTTCCCAGCACTCTTTGTCATATAACGCTTTGAAACTACTGACAGTCTTGGCCTCCACCACCTTCTCACCTAACTTGTTCCAACCGTCTACCACTCTATTTGCGAAAGTGAATTTTCTTATATTTCTTTAGCATCTGTGTTAAGCTAGTTTCAATCTATGACCTCCTGTTCTTGAAGTTCCAGGTCTCAGGAAATCTTCCCTGTCGATTTTATCAATTCCTGTTACTATTTTGTATGTAGTGATCATATCACCTCTTCTGTCTTTTAGTTTTGGCATATTTAATGCCTCTAACGTCTCCTCGTAGCTCTTGCCCTTCAGTTCTGGGAGCCACTTAGTAGCATGTCTTTGCACCTTTTCCAGTTTGTTGATGTGCTTCTTAAGATATGGGCCAACTTCTGTTGTTGGGCACCACACAACAGCTGCATATTCTAGCTTTGGCGTAACAAAAGTCATGAACAATTTCTTTAGTATATCACCATCCATGTATTTAAACGCAATTCTAAAGTTAGAAAGCGTAGCATAGGCTCCTCGCACAATATTCTTTATGTGGTCCTCAGGTGATAGTTTTCTATCTAGAACCACCCCTAGATCTCTTTCTTTATCAGAATTCTTTAAAGATTTCTCACATAATGTATAGGTTGTGTGGGGTCTATGTTCTCCTGTTCCACATTCCATAACATGGCATTTATTAACATTAAATTCCATTTGCCAAGTGGTGCTCCATATACTTATTTTATCCAGGTTTTCTTGAAGGGCATGACAATCATCTAAATTTCTTATCCTTCCTATTATCTTAGCATCATCAGCAAACATGTTCATGTAATTCTGTATACCAACTGGTAGATCATTTATGTAGACAATAAACATCACTGGTGCAAGAACTGAACCCTGTGGTACTCCACTTGTGACATTTCTCCAGTCCGATACATTGCCTCTGATTACTGCCCTCATTTTTCTATGTCAGAAAATTTTTCATCCATATTAGAAGCTTACCTGTCACCCCTCCAATATTTTCCAGTTTCCAGAACAACCTCTCTATGTGGAACTGTCGAATGCCTTTTTTAGGTCCAAATAGATGCAGTCAACCCAACCATCTCTTTCCTGTAATATATCTGTTGCTCGATCATAGAAACTGAGTAAATTCGATACACAGGATCTTCCAAATCGAAAACCATACTGTCTGTCTGAAATTATATCATTTCTCTCCAGGTGTTCTACCCATTTAGTTTTAATTATTTTTTCCAATATTCCAATTCCAATTTTTTCCAATAATGTGTGTGTGTGTATGTATATTTGTGTTGTTGAATATGACCGAAAGTCAGTCTTTCTGCCCCTCTCCTTACTGCTATTGTTGTTTCTCGCATCTGTGTATTGCTTGTATGTTTGGGCAATTTTTCCCCTTTTCCTAGTTCTGCATCTCTGCTTTAGTATAAATTTTGTTGTGCCATTATCATATATTTCACAAAACTTGACATACATCTCATTTACTTCATGTCCTAACAGCAAGTGTTTGTCAAATTCCTTAAGGAAATATCTGAGTTCCCCATAATGACCTCTCCACAAGTCAGGTTTTTCAACTGCTTCAAGCTCATTTTCTTCCAGATTATAATGCATTGCATACTTTATTCCCAAAAAGACATGGTCACTTTAACCCAAGTGACCATGTCACTTGGGTAAAAGGAGGGAGGTACCAAAGGAGGGAGGTACTGAATGATAAATATATCATTCTCTTTCCTGGTAAATATAATATCCAGCATGGAGGGAACATCCCCTTCCCTCATCCTCGTAGCTTGTTTAACATGTAGAAACATGAATGTTTACAGGGTGAGGTTTACGAAATTATATATATATATATATATATATATATATATATATATATATATATATATATATATAATTGGTCTCTGGTCTATATATATTATATATATATATATATATATATATATATATATATATATATATATATATATATATATATATATATATATATATATATAATTGGTCTCTGGTCTATATATATTATATATATATATATATATATATATATATATATATATATATATATATATATATATATATATATATATATATATATATATATAAGTTTGTGTGTGTGTAATTTATATAAATAAATAATTAAATATTAATTTTGTTAATATCTTTTCAGGGAAAACTTGCAAGTACAATTCGTATACAAGAGGGGCAACAAGAGCCAGAGGATGTCTACTAAGAAAATATATAAGTCTTTATCCTCACACTCTTGATATATGGTCTTCTCTGGTCTCTTTATTTTCTCTCCTCACAAATGTCCCTTTTTTTATTTCTTTTACGTTTCTCTCCTGTTTTTCTTGTCTTTTAATCTCTCCTTTCCTCCTCTCTTCTAACACCTCTCGTTTCCTGTCTCTTCTAGCTTCTCTCTTCCTTTACTTTTTATATTTGTGGTATTCATTTATGTCATTTTTATCTTGTATATTTTTCTTGTATCTTTTTCTTATCTTGTGTTTCTCTTCCCCTTCTCTTCAATGATTTCTCATTTCTCTCCTCTCTCTGTTGTTTCTGTTCTGTCTTCTCTCTCCTTGCCTTAATTTTGTTCTGTCTCCTCTTTTGTTGTGTGTGTGTCTTTCTGTCTCTGTCTGTCTCTCTCTTTCTCTCTCTGGCTCTCTTGCTCTCTCTCTCTCTCTGGCTCTCTCTCTCTCTGGCTCTCTCTCTCTCGCTCTCTCTGGCTCTTTCGCTCTCTCTGGCTCTCTTTCTCTCTCTGGCTCTCGCTCTCTCTGGCTCTCTCTCTCTCTCTCTGGCTCTCTCTCTCTGGCTCTCTCTCTCTCTGGCTCTCTCTGGCTCTCTCTCTCTCTCTCTGGCTCTCTCTCTCTCTCTGGCTCTCTCTCTCTCTGGCTCTCTCTCTCTCTCTGGCTCTCTCTCTCTCACTCTCTGGCTCTCTCTCTCTCTCTGGCTCTCTCTCTCTCTCTGACTCTCTCTCTCTCTGGCTCACGCTCTCTCTCTCTGGCTCTGTGGCGCTCTCTCTCTGGCTCTCGCTCTCTCTCTCTGGCTCTCATATTTCATTTGATTTAAAAATGTCTGAGATTTTTTACTTAATCTAAGTTATATTGCATGGTGCTAATATGAATATTATACATGACTGTTTTTTCTTTTCTTTCTCTTTCTCCCTTTCTTTCTTTCTCTTTCTTTCCTTCTCTCTCTTTTTCTTTCTCTTTCTACATGAATATTATACTTGACTGTGTTTACATTCACTTGTAGATTTTTATTTTTAGTTAATTAGTCCTAAACTTTTGATTAATAGATTTTTATTATTAGTCATAGAAAAACTATAGTGTTATATGTATACTCGGAAAATTTTACTTGTTTTAGTTTTAAGTAACAATAACTGCTTATAACGTCAGACTGATCTCAGCATGACATGAATCACAGGCTGCTTGATCACAAAATCTATTGTGTTCACATATTGCATATATAGATTTTTAAATTTTTACTTTTATATTCTGTTATAGATATAGTCTATATATTTCGAGCTATTACATATATTTTGTTGTATTACTCATTCTTAATTAAATAAATATAATATTTTAATTCTCTTTTTGTACCCTATTTATTTGTAATTTACACATACATATATAGGATGTCCATTTCTATCTCAGATATGTCTTCTTTCTTTCTCTCCCTTTCTATTTCAGATATGAATTACAAAATTATTATACCCTAATTTACCCTAAACGCTTTAATGTAGGTAATTAAAAGATCATAAAAAAGTTTTTAGAAATGTTAATTATATACGTTCTAAGGTTGTATATAAAAGTTCTCAAAAAACCTTTTCTAAACGTAATTATAAACGTGCTGAAAACAATGAAATGTCGTTTTTAGGATGTTTTAAAAACATGAAAATGTTTGCTGGGATGATATCTGATCTTAGAAAGAATGCCAACAGTTATTGAAACTTTTCTTGATATATTTAGAATGTGTCCCTGGAAATTCAGCTTGTGGTCAATGAGAACGCCAAGGAATTTGCCATCTAATTTGTTACAAATTTGGGTATTGTTTATTTTGAGATTTATTTGATGTACATATGTATTATGTACATATGTATAATGTACATATGATAGAGCCCAATAGGCTCAGGAACCTGTACACCAGTTGATTGACAGTTGAGAAGCGAGACCAAAGAGCCACAGCTCAACCCCTGCAAGGACAATTAGATGAGTATACTAGTTTGGCCTTTAAAAATCTATAAAAAATGAATTGTAGGAACGTCTACAGAAAACGATGTTACAGTGGAATGTCTATGGGGTAAACTACTGCAAACAGGATGAAATGGTGTCTACTATCACTGTAGAATGTGTATGTTTTTGTTGTTGATTTAGAAGCGATGACGATGTAGGATGGGTATAGGGTCCGCTACCACCCACAGGATGGGTATGGGGTCCACTACCACCCACAGGATGGGTATGGGGTCCAATACTGCCCACAGAATGGGTATGGAGTCCACTACCACCCACAGGATGGGTATGGGGTCCAATACTGCCCACAGGATGGGTATGGGGTCCACTACCACCCCACAGGATGGGTGTGGGGTCCACTACCACCCACAGGATGGGTATGGGGTCCACTACCACCCACAGGATGGGAACGGGGTCCACTACCACCCACAGAATGGGTATGGGGTCCACTACCACCCCACAGGATGGGTATGGGGTCCACTACCACCCCACAGGATGGGTATGGGGTCCACTACCACCCACAGGATGGGTACGGGGTCCACTACCACCCACAGGATGGGTATGGGGTCCACTACCACCCCATAGGATGGGTATGGGGTCCACTACCACCACCCACAAGATGGGTTTGGGGTTCACTACCATCCACAGGATGGGTATGGGGTCCACCACCACCCACAGGATGGGTACGGGGGTCCAATACTGTCCGCAGGATTGGTATGGGGTCCTCTACCGTCTACAGGATGGGTATGGGGTCCACTACCACCCACAGGATGAGTATGGGGTCCACCACCACCACCCAGAGGATGGGTATGGGGTCCACCAACACCCACAGGATGGGTATGAGGTCCACCACCACCCACAGGATTGGTATGGGGTCCAACATCACCACCCACTGGATGGGTATAGTGCCCACCACCACCACCCACAGGATGGGCATGGTGCCCACACACCACCCACAGGATGGGTATGGGGTCCACCACCACCCACAGGATGGGTATGGGTGTCCACCACCACCCACAGGATGGGTATGGGGTCCACCACCACCCACAGGAAGGGTATGGGGGTCCACCACCACCCACAGGATGGGTATGGGGTCCACCACCACCCACAGGATGGGTATGGGGGGTCCACCACCACCCACAGGATGGGTATAGTGCCCACCACCACCACCCACAGGATGGGTATGGTGCCCACACCCACCCACAGGATGGGTATGGGGTTCACCACCACAAACAGAATGGGTATGGGGTCCACCACTACCCACAGGATGGTTATTGGGTCCACCACCACCCACTGGATGGGTATGGGGTCCACCACCACCCACAGGATGAGTATGGGGTCCACCACCACTCACAGGATGTTTATGAGGTCCACTACCACCGACAGGATGGGTATGGGGTCCACCACCACCCACAGGAGAGTTATGGGGTCCACCACCACCCACAGGATGAGTATGGGCTCCACCACCACTCACAGGATGGGTATGGGGTCCACTACCACCAACATGATTGGTATGGGGACCACTACCACCCACAGGATGAGTATGGAGGTCCACCACCACCCACAGGATAGGTATGGGGTCCACCACCACCCACAGGATAGGTATTGGGTCCACTACCACCCACAGGATGGGTATGGGGTCCACTGCCACCAACAGGATAGGTATGGGGTCCACTACCACTCGCAGGATGGGTATGGGGTCCACCACCACCCACAGGATGGGTATGGGGTCCACCTCCACCACCTACAGGATAGGTATAGTGCCCACCACCCACAGGATGGGTATGGTTACCTTACCTTGAGGTTACCTTGAGGTGCTTCCGGGGCTTAGCGTTCCTGCGGCCCGGTCGTCGACCAGGCCTCCTGGTTGCCGGATTGATCAACCAGGCTGTTGGACGCGGCTGCTCGCAGCCTGACGTATGAGTCACAGCCTGGTTGATCAGATATCCTTTGGAGGTGCTTATCCAGTTCTCTCTTGAACACTGTGAGGGGTCGGCCAGTTATGCCCCTTATGTGTAGTGGAAGCGTGTTGAACAGTCTCGAGCCTCTGATGTTGATAGAGTTCTCTCTCAGAGTACCAGTTGCACCTCTGTTTTTCAACGGGGGTATTCTGCACATCCTGCCATGTCTTCTGGTCTCATGTGATGTTATTTCTGTGTGCAGGTTTGGGACCAGCCCCTCTAATATTTTCCACGTGTAAATTATTATGTATCTCTCCCGCCTGCGATCAAGGGAGTACAGTTTTAGGCTCTTTAGTCGGTCCCAATAGTTTAGATGTTTCACTGATTGAATTCTAGCAGTAAAGGATCTCTGCACGCTCTCCAGGTCAGCAATTTCTCCAGCTTTGAAAGGTGCTGCCATTGTGCAGCAGTACTCTACTCTAGAGAGCACAAGCGTTTTGAAAAGTATCATCATCGGTATAGCATCTCTAGTGTGAAAAGTTCTTGTTATCCAACCTGTCATTTTTCTTGCAGTTGTGACGGCTACTTTATTGTGTTCTTTAAAGGTAAGGTCTTCCGACATGAGTACACCCAGATCCTTTACATTGCCTTTTCGTTCTATGTTATGATTTTCCTGAGTTTTGTATGTGGTTTCCGTTTTTATATTTTCATTTTTTCCATAGCGCATGAGCTGGAACTTATCTTCGTTAAACACCATATTATTTTCTGTAGCCCATAGAAAGACCTGATCTACATCTGACTGGAGGTTTTCCCATGTCCTCTATGTTGCCTACTCTCATGAAGATCCTAGTGTCATCTGCAAAGGATGATACCGTGCTATAGGTTGTGTTCTTGTCTATGTCCGATATGAGGATGAGAAAAAGTACTGGAGCAAGCACAGTACCCTGGGGGATTGAGCTCTTCACGGTTGATGGGCTGGATTTTATTTTGTTGACTATTACACATTGGGTTCTGTTGGTCAGGAAATTGTAGATCCATCTGCCTATTTTTCCGGTAATTCCTTTTGAACGCATTTTATGTGCAATAACACCATGGTCACATTTATCAAAAGCTTTTGCGAAATCTGTGTAAATTACATCAGCGTTTTGTTTGTCTTCCATAGCATCTAATGCCATATCATAGTGGTCGAGCAACTGCTACAGGCAAGAGCGCCCTGTTCTGAAACCATGTTGTCCGGGGTTATGGAGATGCTGTGATTCCATGCATTTTGTGATCCTACTTCTTAGCACTTTCTCAAAAATTTTTATGATGTGCGATATTAGTGCTATCGGTCTGTAATTTTTTGCCTCTGCCTTATTTCCTCTTTTATGAAGTGGTGCTATCTCTGCTGTTTTTAGTATATCAGGAATAACGCCAGTATCTAGGCTTTGTCTCCACAGAATGTGGAGGGCCTGCGGTAGTGGTTTTTTACAGTTCTTTATGAATATGAAGTTCCAAGAATCCGGGCCTGGTGCAGAGTGCATAGGCATACTGTTTATGGCTTCTTCAAAATCCAGTGGGGATAGGGTGACGTCTGATATATGATTTGATGTTGGTATCGTATCCATGAAAAATTCATTTGGGTTATCAATCGTTAGAGTGTTTAATGGCTCGCTGAAAACAGAGTCGTACTGCTTCCTCAGTAGCTCGCTCATTTCTTTGTTGTCATCAGTGAAAGTTCCATCTCCCTTTCGCAGGGGCCCGATACTAGATGTGGGTTTTGATCTTGATTTTGCATAGGAGAAAAAATATTTCGGATTTCTCTCTATTTCACTGATGGCCTTTTGCTCTCTTTGCCTCTCCTGGGTTTTGTATGATTCTTGTAGCTTCCGTTCAATTGTTTCTATTTCTCTACCTAACCACCTTCGCCGTTCTTGAGATAGGGTGCGACTCTCAAGTTGTTCCGCGATTCGTTTTCTTCGCCTATATAGGGAACGACGTTCCCGTTCCAATCTGCATCTCTTCCTCTTTTTTCTTAGGGGTATGCGGTTTGAACATATTTCTAGTACTACTGAGCTTATTTTTTCCAGGCACTGGTTCAGGTTTGCATTTTCTAGCTGTTCTTCCCAGTTTATTTCTGTGAAGTCCTGGTTTATTTGCTCCCAGTTTATCTGTTTATTATTGAAGTTGAATTTGCTGAAATTTCCTCCACCGGGAATCTGGACTGGTTTTGAAGGTCTACTCCCCATGGTTGTCATAACTTCAATTAAGTTGTGATCTGAGTAACAGGTATTTGTAATCATTATGTTCCTGATCAACTCATCATTATTAGTGAAAATGAGGTCCAGCGTGTTCTCCTTCCTAGTTGGTTCTACTATTTGCTGGTTTAAGGCAAACCTGTCTCACATCCGTAGCAGGTCATTTGCATGTGCCTGTTCATTTAGGCTACTTCGATATTCTTTCTGATATTACTGTATTAGCCAGGTGCTTCCATTTCAGGTGCCGTAGGTTGAAGTCCCCAAGCAGGATGATGTTCGGAGCTGGATTTGTGAGGTTTTCCAAGCAGTGTTCTATTTTCATTAGTTGGTCTTTAAACTGCTGAGGGTTTGCCTCCGGTGACTTATATACAAGGACAATAACTACATTTAAAATCTCTATTTTGATTATCAGCACTTCCACCATATCATTTGAGGTGTTTAGCAGCTCAGTACAGATGAGTGTGTCTTTGATGTAGAGGCTGACCCCACCCTGAAGCCGGTGTTTCCTATCACATCTGAAAAGATTGTACTCTGAGATCCATATTTCACCATCATGGTAGTCCTTTGTGTGGGTTTCTGTTAGGGCTGCAAACACTGCATTTGCCTCATGAAGGAGACCATCTATAAATTGAACTTTGTTGGATTTGCGTGTTTTTATACCCTGGATGTTGGCAAATATAAATGATGTTATCGTGTTAGTGGAAGTACTGGATGCCTTACTTGGTGTTAATATCTGAGGCTCTGGTAAGGAGGCCACTGTGTTTGCGTCCAGGGTGTGTTGTTTTGGAAGTGATTCGTCCAGTTTTGGTAGTAGGACGGGTGTTGTCTGGTGTAGTACCTGTGTGCTTGTTGATTTATTTATTTATTTATTTATTTATTTATTTATTTATTTATTTATTTATTTATTTATATACAAGAAGGTACATTAGGTTTGTGAGAATACATTGGATAGTACAGTAATTACATTCTTGTAAAGCCATTAGTACGCGCAGCGTTTCGGGCAGGTCTTTAATCTAGCAGATAATTTTAAGTAGGTAATTTCTATCAGAATTGATAAATGATAAAGATACATTGCAAGAGAAAAATGAGATGAGAGAGATAAGTAGGTATATTAAAGCACATTGTTATATTAAAGCTCTGATTGATTACATTGACAGCTTGATTAGTAATTTAAACAAGGTTAATAGACACCATACAGCAGATTGACAGCACATATAAGACAGCAATGATCACAATGGTAAAGATGTTCAGATTGGGTACATAAAGATTGGGAGACTGGGAAGCAAAAGATACAGATAAACAAGATTTATAAACACCATACAACAGATTGGCAGCACATATAAGAAAACAGCAATGATCACAATGGTAAAGATGTACAAATTGGGAACATAAAGGTTGGGAGATTGGGTAGCAATTGATACAGTGCAATTTTAAGGCAAAAAGTGAAAAACTATGAAGATGAAATTAGGTACTTTTTAGTATTGATTTTGAATGATGTAAAAGTTGGACAGCTTTTCAATTCAGTAGGGAGTGAGTTCCATAAACTGGGTCCCTTTATTTGCATAGAGTGTTTACACAGATTAAGTTTAACTCTGGGGATATCAAGGAGATATTTATTTCTGGTGTGGTGATAATGGGTCCTATTACATCTGTCCAAGAAGAGTTTCAGACAAGGATTTCCATTTAAGAACAGGGTTTTGTAAATGTAGTTGACACAAGAGAATTTGTGGAGTGAGATTATGTTTAGCATGTTTAGGGAGTTAAACAAGGGGGCTGTGTGTTGTCTGAAAGCAGAATTTGATATTATTCTGATAGCAGATTTTTGCTGGGTGATGATGGACTTGAGGTGGTTTGCAGTGGTTGAACCCCATGCACAGATACCATAGTTGAGATAGGGATAGATTAGTGCATAATATAGAGAGATGAGAGCAGAGTTAGGAACATAATATCTGATTTTGGAGAGTATACCAACTGTTTTAGAGACTTTCTTAGTTATGTGTTGTATGTGGGTACTGAAGTTGAGTCTCTTGTCTAGGAATATGCCAAGAAACTTTCCATCATTTTTATTGCTAATGTTTACATTGTCAATCTGAAGTTGAATTGCATTTGTAGATTTGCTTCCGAATAGGATGTAGTAGGTCTTTTCTATGTTAAGTGTTAGTTTGTTGGTTGACATCCATAAGTGGACTTTTTTTAGTTCATTATTAACAACACCATTTAGTGTATGTGGGTTGGGGTGGGAGTAGATGAGGGTAGTATCATCAGCAAACAAAATAGGTTTCAGAATGTTAGAGACATTAGGCAGATCATTAATGTATATAAGAAAAAGAAGAGGTCCCAAGATGCTGCCCTGTGGCACTCGAACAGTTATTGGTAGAATGGGAGAGATTATATTATTGATGGCTACACATTGGTGTCTATCATTAAGATAGGATTGGATATAGTCCAGTGCATGGCCTCGGATTCCATAATGATGGAGTTTACTTAAGAGGTAATCATGATTAACAGTATCAAAGGCCTTTCTGAGGTCAATGAAGAGTCCAATTGGAAACTCATTTTTGTCAAGAGCTGAGTAAATTATATCAAGGAGACTAATAATTGCATCGTTGGTACTCTTTTGAGAGCGGAAGCCAAACTGACAGGGGCTAAGAATGTCGAATTTTACGAGATAGGAGTAGAGCTGTTTATAGATAATTTTTTCAAATATTTTTGATAGTATGGGTAGGTTCGATATTGGTCTATAGTTGTTTATGTCTGACGGATTACCTCCTTTATGAATTGGCGTTACTCTTGCTTTTTTAAGGATATCAGGGAAGGTATGACACTCAAGGGATTTGTTGAACAGCACAGCTATAGGTGGGGCAAGGGCATGGGAGGCGCTCTTGTATACAATGGATGGGATTTCACTGATGTTCCCAGCTTTGGTTTTTAGTGAGTGTATGATGGACACAACATCTGACGGGCTGACTGGTGAGAGGAGAAGAGAGTTTGGATAGCTGTGTTACGAACCCGGATCCAGCGTCCGAGCACGGAGCAGTGACGACCGCGCCATCTGTGGGTCAGCTCCCGAAACCGCCACCAAATTGACGACGACACCAGGTGAGGGCGACGTGTACTGGCTACGAGGGCCAGTTGCCAGTCCTGTTCAGCGCTCAACACAGCCGCTGCTGACCTCTGGTGAGGTGGTGCTCAGACTACAACGCCATCTATGGAGTGGATATGTCGGGCGTTTGTGTCTGAGCCTGTAAGTGAGGTGTTTTAGTGTCCCTGTTATTGATGACGTGTCTGCTTACAGAGTCGACCTGGGACTGCTGTGATGGAAGTTGAGTCAGTCTACCCAAGGCAGCCGTCTCCATACCTTGTGCTTTGCTGCAGCAGCTGTGAAGTCGTCCCCCGGAAGAACACTGTGGTGTTACCCTGCCAGTGGAGTGGCAGTAGAAGGATTACCCGGGACCGACTGCTGGAGACGATTATCCACTGGGGTATTGAGGACAGGAGAGTGATTTGTGGTATCACACGAGGCTCCTGTCTAGGGCGTTACCCTAATATCGCCCGTGGAGTGGCGTGACCAGCGTTGCTGATCCGGAACCTGCCAGCAGACCTGCTGGACTTGTGGTTGACGGCCTCCACGGCGGTGCCCCCAGTGGACCTGTGTTTTGGCTGACCTGTGGCCAGGGTAGGCTCAGCTTCTCAGAGGATTCGTTGTGAGGCCACGAAAGCACCGAAGACTTAGCACCGAGAGCTTGATTCCAGCGTCTTCAGGAGAAGACGTTTGTGTACAGTGTTAATACCCCTCCCCCCAAGTAATCTTTTTATATATTATTTATTGGTGGTGGTCAATATATTATATTAAGTTTTTGCCTTTATTTCCCTTCCCCTTTAAGTTACTTGCGTCACGGATCACATCCCTTGAAAGCCACTACTGGCTTGGGGTCGGATACAACTTCCTCTAACATCAGAGTAAGAACCCCGTTGCGTCCCGAGAGGGCCGTAACATAATTGGCATCCCCAGCGGGATCCGTCCCCTTGTTAAGTATGTTTGACAGGGGTGGTGAAGTGGCGTAATCCCTGTATATAATTCCCCCTGTGTGACGATTGTGACGTTATACGTCCTGTGCGGTGCTCAGAGTGACTAAGTGCGATATTGTGCAGTGCGGTGCTCGCTGTGATTAAGCGATTAAGTGCAATATTGAGTAGTGCGGTGCTCAGTGATTCAGTGCAATATTGTAGAGCGAAGTGTTCGCTGTGATTAAGTGCGATATTGCGTAGTGTGGTGCCCGAAGTAATTACGTGCAATATTGGCAAGTGCAGTGTTTGGTGCGATAAAGTGCAATATTGACGTAGAACAGTGCTCGGTGCGTTAAGTGCTAACGTGAAAGCGGTGTGTTAAGTGCTAGTTAAGTGTTCCATCTGTGACAATGGCAGAAAAAGCTACCATCGATGATCTGGACGATGTTCAGGCTTTTCTGAACAGAGAAGACTGTCTTGCCAGATTAAAGTATCTGAGCAAACCGGAACTTGTACTAGTGAGCGCCTACCTGGAGATCAAGATCCGTGCCAGTGATTCCCGTGTGGAGATCTTGTCTAAGGTTCACCGGCACTTGAAGGCAGAAGAGAAACAGGAAGGCGGGACTCCTAGTACAAAGGAAGGTGAGGAAATAGCTTCCACGGAAAAGGAAGATAAGGGCAGTGACATTGACAGTGATGCAGGTGAGCTTAATATTAGCTTTCTTACTGTCAAAATGCGCGCCCTAGAGATAAATCGTGAGATAGAATGGAAGAAATTAGAAATGGAACGAGAATTAAATGAACAGGAATTGGCGATGAGGCGTTTAGAATTAGAAAGAGAAGAAAGAAGAGAAGAACGAGAAAGAGAAGAGAAACGAGAGAGAGAAGAACGAGAAAGGTAAGAGAAACAGCGAGAGAGAGAAGAAAAAGAAAGACAGAGACAACATGAACTAGAAGTATTACGATTAGGTGGTGGTCGGAGGTCAACAACGGACACAAGCGGTTTCGATCCGGTAAGGAAAATCAAAATGGTCCCCAAATTCAATGAGAGGGAAGTTTAGAAGTTCTTTGCAGCCTTCGAGAAAGTCGCTGCTTCTTTGGAGTGGCCAAGGGAGAATTGGGCCATCATGATACAATCAGTCTTGACTGGGAAGGCCCAAATCGCTTACTCCACGTTATCCCTTGACGACTCCGGCGATTATGACAAGGTGAAGAAGGTTGTGCTCATGGCGTACCAATTGGTACCTGAGGCATATAGACAGAAGTTCCGAAACCTGAAAAAGACCTCAGAGCACACGTTCACCGAATTCACCACAATCAAGGAGCGACTTTTTCAGGAATGGTGTGCCTCTCGGAAGGTGGAGACCAAAGAAGACCTCGAGCAGCTTATACTGCTAGAGGACTTCAAGGATTGTTTGTCTGGAGACCTGAAGACGTACTTAGAGGAACAGCAGGTAGAGACCTTGAGTGCGGCAGCCACCATGGCTGAGGAATACATCCTGACGCATAGGCCTTCTTCTAAGTACGTCCCAAGGCATTACCAACGCCGTTTTGACAGACCTCATGACGAAGAAGAAGAGACTCCCGTCCCACGAAGCGCTAAGAAGACGCCCCCAAGTAGCCCTCGAAGGACTAGTCCTAGCAGTCCGAAACACCGTAGTCCAAGGAGGAATGTGGTGTGCTGGACTTGTGGGCAGAAAGGGCATGTAGCTGCTATGTGCCGAGGCAGAAGAGGTGGTGGCGCACGTAGGGAGGTGATGATGATGAGCTGTGTTACACCACCAGAAGGGAACCAGTCTATGACTACGCAGGAAGAACCCAGATTGTTTTCCCCTCTCACTTCAGGCGGGTATGTATCGAGTGATCATACTTTATTTATTTATTTATTTATTTATTTATTTATGCATATACAAGAATGTACATAAGGAATGTGAGGATACAAATATGGTAATTACAGTCTTGTAAAGCCACTAGCACGCGCAGCGTTTCGGGCAGGTCCTTAATCTAAGAAAATTTTAAGGAGGTAAATACTTGCAAAATTATAGACAAAAAATGATAACAGATTACATGAAATGAAAAAAAGATGAGAGAAAATTGTAGGTACAGTATATTAAAGCACATAGGTAGCTAAGATTGATTGCAATGACAGCTTGAATGGTAGATGACAAAAAAATTGGTAGGCATAATACAGCAGAAACAATATAAGATTGGTTGCAATGACAGCTTGAATGGTAGTTGACAAAAATTGGTAGTCACAATACAGCATATGGCTAGCACATAAAAGAAGACAGCAATGAACACAATGATAAGGTTGTTTGAAATTACATAAAAATTAGGAGATTGGGTAACACTAGGTACAGAGCAAATTTAAAGCTCAGTGTAGGAAACTAAGAAGATGAAGTTAGGTACTTTTTGGTTTTGCTTTTAAATAAGGCAAAAGTTTTACAGTTTTTCAATTCACTAGGGAGTGAGTTCCATAAACTAGGTCCCTTAATTTGCATAGAGTGTTTACACAGATTAAGTTTGACCCTGGGGATATCAAAGAGATACTTATTTCTGGTGTGGTGATAATGGGTCCTATTACATCTGTCCAGGGAGAGTTTCAGAGCATGGTTTGCATTTAAGAACAGGGTTTTGTAAATGTAGTTGACACAAGAGAATGTGTGGAGGGAGTTAATATTTAGCAAGTTTAGGGATTTAAACAAGGGAGCTGAGTGTTGTCTGAAAGCTGAGTTAGTTATCATTCTGATAGCAGATTTTTGCTGTGTGATGATGGGCTTAAGGTGGTTTGCAGTGGTAGACCCCCATGCACAGATACCATAATTAAGATAGGGGTAAATTAGTGCATAATATAGTGAGAGGAGAGCAGAGTTAGGAACATAATATCTGATTTTGGAGAGTATACCAACTGTCTTAGAGACTTTCTTAGTTATGTGTTGAATGTGGGTGCTGAAGTTGAGTCTCTTGTCTAGGAATAGGCCAAGAAACTTGCCATCATCTTTATTACTGATGTTAATGTTGTCTATCTGTAGCTGAATTGCATTTGATGATTTGCTTCCAAATAAGATGTAGTAAGTCTTTTCGATGTTTAATGTTAGTTTGTTCGTTGACATCCATAAGTGGACTTTTTTTAATTCATTATTCACAACATTATTTAGTGTATGTGGGTTGAGGTTTGAATAGATAAGAGTAGTATCGTCAGCAAACAGTATAGGTTTGAGAATATTAGAGACATTAGGCAGATCGTTTATATATATAAGAAATAGAAGAGGTCCTAAGATGCTGCCCTGTGGCACTCCAACGGTAATTGGTAGAGTGGACGAAGTTGTATCATTGATGGTTACATATTGGTGTCTGTCACTAAGATAGGATCGGATGTAGTCAAGGGCAAGGCCTCGGATTCCATAATGCTGGAGTTTAAGTAAGAGGTAGTTGTGATTAACAGTATCAAAGGCTTTTCTTAGGTCAATGAAGAGTCCAATCGGAAACTCATTTTTGTCAAGGGCTGAGTAGATAACGTCAAGGAGACTAATGATTGCATCGTTGGTGCTCTTTTGGGACCGGAAGCCAAACTGGCAGGGGCTGAATATGTCGAATTTTACGAGGTAGGAATAGAGCTGTTTGTAAATAATTTTTTCAAATATTTTTGATAGAATGGGTAGATTTGATATTGGTCTATAATTGTTTATGTCCGCCGGATTGCCTCCTTTATGGACTGGCGTTACTCTTGCTTTTTTGAGGATATCAGGGAAGGTGTGACACTCTATAGATTTGTTGAACAGTAGTGCTATGGGTGGGGTAGATCAGTTGTAGTGCTCAGAGATAGTGGAGCAGCCCAGTCCCTGATCGTGAAGAGCTCGTTACCCGAGGGAGTAAGTGTGGTTGGGAGACCAAAGGTTGTCCTGGTTGGGTTTCCAAGGACGCGGTACATCGCCCCCTTAGTGCCAGTACATCTCAACTCGCCTTACTTCAGTGGCACATATGCGTTGGCAGTAGTCGATACCCTCCCTGTGGCTGGGATTGACGTGGTACTAGATAACGACTTGGTGACCGATTGGAGCACCAATCATCCCAAGATAGCGGACGAGTCAGCCAGAACAGCAAGGTCTGAGGTAACGGCAGGCAGTGGTAATATCCAGGTACAGTCAGACCCGGAATATACTATGTTTAATTTGTCCTCTCGCCTACAGATTGAGAACGTTCTAGCAGAGTCTCCTGAATCGTTTCCCGACAAGAAACATGAGGTTACGATGGCAAAAGTACCTGAGCTAGAAGAGAGGCCTTGTGTGCAGGCACCCACGGATACCAACGAGTCTGGAGCGAAGGCGGATGTGTACTCGCGGTATGGCATTGTACAGCGTTCATTGAACCGACCAGAGATTCCCCAGACGTCAGAGGTATGTGAGGTGTGTTTGAAAGGTCTAGTGCCCTCTTTGGTCCAGACCAGGCTAATGGATGTAGCCGGCTATGGACATAACAGGCTCAGGAAGCTTATCCCTCAAGTGACCAAATGTTTCCTAACAGTATTTTGTTTTATTCTCGTGTGTGGTCTCGGTAAGGATCAGTGGACGACCCGAAGGATGATGGCTCCCTTGAACATCATGGAGAGATCCCAGGGAATAGAGACGTGTACTGCGAGTGTTGCAGTCGACGAAGGGACCTGGAAGGTGATAGTAGATACAGGAGGTACGCGATACGATAATATGAGTAACTGTTTCCGACAGGTTGACACCCCCCGCGTGATAGCTGAGCCTCAATGCAGCGTTGTGTGGAACGTTGGTCGACCTGACGGTGGCAGAGCGAATGCCATCTTCGATGTACGAACAGCCCCGTTGGAACTAGGTGTGAGCCTAGTAGAGGAGTCTGCTGTGAGTACTGATTTAACTGTCGCTGTGACTCTAAATGATCCGACCCCTGTATTCCAGGTTCCTGTCTCCCTGAAGGACCATCGGACCGGTACCAGAAATGCCGTCTGTGATCAGCCATCATCGATGCCACGACACAGGGAAGTGTCGAGTCGCCCCTCATCGTGTCTACACCGATCCTTACTCGAGAGGTGAGATGATGCCCCTGCTTGACATCGCAGTGGAGACGTGGAAGATTACGTCAGGCAGGTCATTGCCTTACATCTGCAAGTTTCCTTTGTGCGAGAGTTCCCCAGTGGTACGGTTCTGTGGACAAGACAGCCTCGCCATTCCAGTTCTTAAAGCATGTGAGTCCATTTGGAGTCGTGTCACCGTACTAATTTGGTTTGTTTCTTTTTCTAGAACCCCAAACCAAATTCTTTTTGGTGGGGAGGTGTTACGAACCCGGATCCAGCGTCCGAGCACGGAGCAGTGACGACCGCGCCATCTGTGGGTCAGCTCCCGAAACCCCCACCAAATTGACGACGACACCTGGTGAGGGCGACGTGTACTGGCTACGAGGGCCAGTTGCCAGTCCTGTTCAGCGCTCAACACAGCCGCTGCTGACCTCTGGTGAGGTGGTGCACAGACTACAACCCCATCTATGGAGTGGATATGTCGGGCGTTTGTGTCTGAGCCTGTAAGTGAGGTGTTTTAGTGTCCCTGTTATTGATGACGTGTCTGCTTACAGAGTCGACCTGGGACTGCTGTGATGGAAGTTGAGTCAGTCTACCCAAGGCAGCCGTCTCCATACCTTGTGCTTTGCTGCAGCAGCTGTGAAGTCGTCCCCCGGAAGAACACTGTGGTGTTACCCTGCCAGTGGAGTGGCAGTAGAAGGATTACCCGGGACCGACTGCTGGAGACGATTATCCACTGGGGTATTGAGGACAGGAGAGTGATTTGTGGTATCACACGAGGCTCCTGTCTAGGGCGTTACTCTAATATCGCCCGTGGAGTGGCCTGACCAGCGTTGCTGATCCAGAACCTGCCAGCAGACCTGCTGGACGTGTGGTTGACGGCCTCCACGGCGGTGCCCCCAGTGGACCTGTGTTTTGGCTGACCTGTGGCCAAGGTAGGCTCAGCTTCTCAGAGGATTCGTTGTGAGGCCACGAAAGCACCGAAGACTTAGCACCGAGAGCTTGATTCCAGCGTCTTCAGGAGAAGACGTTTGTGTACAGTGTTAATACCCCTCCCCCCGAGTAATCTTTTTATATATTATTTATTGGTGGTGGTCAATATATTATATTAAGTTTTTGCCTTTATTTCCCTTCCCCTTTAAGTTACTTGCGTCACGGATCACATCCCTTGAAAGCCACTACTGGCTTGGGGTCGGATACAACTTCCTCTAACATCAGAGTAAGAACCCCGTTGCGTCCCGAGAGGGCCGTAACAGAGATATGTGTTGATATGTGTCTGAGTCTGTGGGATTTTACTTGCAAGGTTAGCACCAATCGATGAGAAGAAGCTATTAAATTCATTCGCCATTTCTAAGTCAGATGACAGTGTAAGGCCATCCTTAGAGAGTGTTATCTGGTTGTGGGAGTGTTGTTTAGTTCCCAGGATGTTAGAGATGGTATTCCATGTGCTTTTCATGTTGCCTTTTACTTCTTTGAATCTAGTCTCATAATATGAAAGTTTTGCTTTTCTTATGATACTGGTAAGCACTGACGAGTACCTTTTAACTACTTCCACTGAAACTAGGCCACTCCTAAATTTCTTTTCGTATTCATGTTTTTTGTTGATTGATTTAATTATGCCACTTGTGAGCCACGGGTTATTTTTTCTTTTATCAGTTACTTGTTTGGTAAGGAGGGGACAGTGAGCGTTGTAGAGGCTTAGAGTTTTGGAGAGAAAGAGGTTAGTTGATGAGTTTATATCCTGTGAATTATTAAATTCAGATTCCCAGTTAATATTGTGGAGAGCATTAGAGAGATTTCCTAAAGCTGATTCACTATGTAGCCTGAATGAAAGTTTTTTGGTTTCTGGTGGTGATGTGTCAATGTTTGCTATGAGGAAAGTAGTTTGCTATGAGGAAAGTTGTCAAGTATGTTTGACAGGAGTGGTGATGTAGCGCAATCCCCTGTAAATAATTCCCCCTGTTTATAACTATTAGGACATTGTACGTCCAGTGCGGTGCTCGGTGTGATTCAGTGCAATATTGCGTAGTGTGGTGCCCGGTGTAATTACGTGCAATATTGGCAAGTGCGGTGTTAGGTGCGATAACGTGCAATATTGACGTAGTAAAGTGAAGCGGTGTGTTAAGTGCTAGTGCTCCATCTAAGTGACAATGGCAAAAAAAGCGACCATCGACGATCTGGATGATGTTCAGGCCTTTCTGAACAAGGAGGACTGTCTTGCCAGATTGAAATATCTGGGGAAACCAGAACTTGTGTTATTGAGTGCCTTTCTGGAGATCAAAATACTTGCAAGTGATTCCCGTGTTGAGATCTTGTCAAAGGCTTACAAACACTTGAAGGCCGAGGAGAAACAGAAAAGCGAGGCACATAGTATAAAAGAAAGTGAGGAGATAGCTTCCTCTGAAAAGGAAGGTAAGGGCAGTGATGTCGAAAGTGATGAGAGTGAACTGAATATAAGTTTACTTACTGTGAAAATGTGTTGTGACGATAATCTCCTTCAAGAGATTGAGCCTGCTCTTCCCTCCAAAATTACGTCTTCACAATTATATAAAAAGACTATGGAAGAAATGTCCAACAACGACAACAACACCAGCACCAGCAAGGCTTGCCAGGGTGAGCAGAAACGTATGCAACCAGCCACCTGTTCGAACTCCAACCACCAAACTACCCGTTGATCGCTACGGCTCCGCTGATTGGTCGCCGGTCTGGCTGCACCTGCACTCGCCCCCAATACTACCTGATGTCTGGGGTCGCCCCAACATCAGTCCTCAGAATGTTCCGTGCTTTCGTAGCCAGCACTCCTCCCAGCTAGACGTTAGCGTGTACTGAGAGAGGTGGTGGCTTTAAGCCAATATTCCAGCACCTCCCACTTAACTTTTGTGTTGCACTTCTTATTATTTTGCCTTAACGTAACTTTCATTGTGTCATTTCAGTATTCTTATTATTTTGATTCATTGATTTTATTATACATATTTGTTTGTGCATTATTTTCATGTTTTGATTTATTTAACGTAATTAAAATTTCATTGTTAAAGTTTTACTTGTGTTTTGTGTGTCTTCTCCTTACCTTACCACAGACGAAGTTCCAGTTTTTCTATTTTTTTTTATAACTATGTGACGAGGCCATACCCCTAGCCTTAAACAGCCGAACACCAACGCGTTACCGTCACAAGTTATATGGGGGCCTGTCCTAGGAGCTTCACTCAGGTACTGGTGCTAAGTGGTAATTTATGGTAAGCGTATTTAACTTTGTTAACGTAGCTTTACTATTTTTCATTCAATTTCATTTTTTATAAGGTGCGGTGTATTGTGCATTACGAGAGTAACATATAGTGAAGGTGAGACAACTTTGGATTACGTGGTGACTGTAGGCCGCAGTCATACTCTTAATTGGTCATCTCTCCCTCCTTGTTATTACTCGTATTTACCATCTATGTCCCTTGAATATTTCTCATTCTGACAGATCATCATATTGGTACCCTGGTACTGTGGTCTGCCCCGGGTCAAGAGTACCCAATCTTCTGCAATCTGACTGTAGGAGGACAAAGAGGGCCATAGTTCCTCTAGCTCGAACTTTAGTTGCTGAATTGGGACCTCAGCAGCAGTTCTCGTCACCAGTTGACACCTCGCACCCCTACACGTCAGTCAGAGATGATGATACATACAACGGTAGGGAATTAGCTTATTTTTTCAGAGCACAAAAGTTCGCTAATTCTGTAAGTATCATATTAAATTCAGTGGGAAAAACTTGCTTTATGTCCTATAGAGACTTGGCAAGGTATGCCTACATCCTTGGACTACCAATTTTACTTTTGAAGCATTTAACTGTTTCATTTGTTTTCGAAACTTTGTTTCATTTGTTAGTAGGATTTTCTTGCCCTTATTCTCTTACATGAGTACCGGGTACAAGATTTCCTGCGCCCTTGATTTCATTTAATCATTTAATATCTTTCACTTAACGTTAATTGTTAAAGATCACACAGGATAGGTACCAGTTGCCACGTTGTCCTGTTTCTGACATTTCATTATTGAACATTCGTGTACCTTTATTTGCTAATTTCACCATGTTTCGTCTCCAAACTTTCCGTGCAAATCCAGCAGGTGAAATAGGAACTTTAAGTCGTGCCAAGAGGACTGAACTACAAACTCTTGCACATGAGTATCAACTAGAAGTTCCCTACCAAGCCAACAAAAATGACCTACACAACCTGTTGCTGGATTACTATTTAGAGCAAGGTAAGATAGACTCTGAAACTCATGAAACTTACTATATTGCAGATAAAACTGACTTGGCAACGATGAAACTTAAACTAGAGCTGGCTAAGATTGAACGTGAGCAGCAAAGGGAAGCCCTCGAACAACAAGAACGAGCAGCTGCCATACGAAGAGAAGAACAAGAACGCGAAGCTGCTTTGAGGAGAGACGAACAAGAACGCGAAGCTGCTTTGAGGAGGGAAGAACAAGAACGAGAAATCACCCTCAGAGAACGTGAAGCTGCTTTGAGGAGAGAAGAACACGAACGCGAGGTCGCATTACTCCGTGAACGTGAACGAGTACAGCTTGAAACCAAACAACGCGAGTTGGAAATACAACGCGAACATGACAAGCAGCAAGCGACTCTGGTTCTTGAGTGTCGTCAACGGGAATACACGTTGGAAACTTCACACCTCGCTCAACGCCAGCAAGCTACTGCCAATCTTCCCATCAGTTTTAATATATCACATGCAAGTAAGTTAATGCCATCCTTTGTAGAAGCAGAAGTTGATGTGTTCTTTACCACCTTTGAAACCCTTGCTAATCAACTCAGTTGGCCTGTCGACCAATGGGCCACACTTCTCAGAGTCCATCTTACAGGTAGAGCTGCAGTCACACTCAGTACTTTGGCGTCTGAGAATGACTACTACACTCTGAAACAAGCAGTGTTGGACGCCTACCTCCTCTCTACTGAAAGTTATAGAAGGAAATTCCGTGACCACCTGAAGGCAAGTACCACTACCTTCCTCGAGTTTGCTAACACGAAACGGAGGTATTTCATGAAATGGCTGGAAGCAGCACATGTCTCTACTTTTACAGAACTCGTCAACCTGATGCTTGTTGAAGAATTCTTGAGACGTGTGCCGCCTCCTGTCCGCCTCTACTTAGCAGATAAAGAAGAAACCGACTACCTGAAGTGTGCTAAGTCGGCTGACACTTACAGCCTCATCCACCGGCTGACACCTGAACCATCCTCCAGTAAGAAGTCGTGGTACAGTTACGAGAAGGTGAGCCCCGATCAAGCTGGTTCACAACTGTACTGCAAGTATTGTAGACTCTATGGACATACCATAGACAAGTGTGGTAAGTCTCAATACAAGGGAACCACTGACCAACAACGACCCAAACCAACTCCTCCTAAGTCCGGTAAGCCTGTGATGAATGTTGGTGTTGATGTTAATGATCTTTCTCTTTTCAGTAACCACCTGTATACTGGAACTGTCTCTGCCAACGGTTCAAATCCGGAGGGACGTTTCAAATTGAAGATCTTGAGGGACACAGCGGCTCTACAATCGATCATCTTGAAGTCGGCTGTGCCCAACATAGTCTACACCGGGGAAACGGTCTTCATCACTGACCTCACTGCTACTACTCCATACCCTCTCGCCAGAGTCCACCTGGATTGTCCCTACGTGAACGGGGAAGTCCAAGTCGCCGTCAGGGAAAAGCCTTTTCCCATGCCTGGAGTGCAACTTCTCCTAGGCAACGACTTGGCAGAAGACCTGCAACCAACCAACCTGATCGTCATGGACAAACCCCAGGTGTGTAACTCTGTGCCAAGTAACCCTATTCTTGAGTATGTTCCAGCAGAGGTTCAAGAGAGTGATGATGTTTCTCCTCCGGTTCTCGTGACCACCCGTGCACAAGCCGCACGTCCACAGCCAGCTGACTCTACTGCTACCGCTGTCCCTCAAGACCCTCAGAAACTACCCCCGCATCTGACCAAGTTGGAGTTCCGTAAGTTGCAGAGGGAAGATCTTACTTTAACACCATTGTTTTTCCAGGCTGAGACTCAACCCGACAGTATTCCTGGGTTCTTCCTAGAGAACGACTTGCTCTACCGCAGATATAGACCCAGTAAACTGAAGGAGGAGGACGATTGGGCCAACACCGAACAACTTGTGATTCCCACCAGCCTGCGGCCCACTATTCTACACCTGGCCCATGGAGCATTCTCCCACTACGGCTTCAACAAGACTTACCATGGGATTCGCCAAGACTACTACTGGCCAGGTATGGTAAACAACGTCAAACAGTACGTAAAACAGTGTCATACATGTCAGATGGCAGGCAAACCGAACGTCTCCATTCCCAGAGCACCACTAATTCCCATACAGGTGCCTGCGGAACCTTTCCACAGACTCATAATAGACTGTGTTGGTCCTTTACCTCGGACCAGTTCAGGTAACGCCTACATCCTAACCATCCTGTGTCCTACCACCAGATTTCCCATAGCAGTTCCAGTGAAGAACATCACGGCTGCTACGGTTATCAAACATCTATTGAAGATCTTCACTCAATACGGATTTCCCAGGGAGATTCAAAGTGACTGTGGCACCAACTTCACCAGTGATCTCTTCAAAAGGACACTGGAGGAGTTCAACATCAAACAGGTATTGTCCAGCCCCTATCATCCTGCTTCACAGGGTTCTCTTGAACGTAGTCATCAGACCATCAAAGCACTCTTGAAAAAGTTTTGCAGTGAAACCTCAAAGGATTGGGATAAGCAGATTGACCTAATAATGTGTATTTTCAGAAGTCTCCCCAATGAGTCCCTAGGAGTATCTCCTTATGAGATGCTCTACGGCCGTAAGTGCCGTACTCCCCTTAAGGCTTTCAAAGACTCTCTCAGAGATGCCACCTTCAGTGAGCATCAGAATGTGCCCCAGTTCCTTCAAAACCTTCAGCACATTCTAGAGAGAGTCCACCGCTTTGCTCATGATAATCTATTGAAAGCCCAGGTGAGAATGAAGACTCATTACGACCAGACCAGCAAAGTAAGAAAATTCAAGCCGGGAGACTTCGTCCTTGCTTATTTCCCTATCCCAGGTTCACCTTTACAAAACAAATTTTCAGGACCCTACTGCGTCAAAGAGTGCAGAAGCAACAACACATACGTCATAGAGACTCCAGATAGGCGGCGGAAGACCCAGCTGTGCCACGTCAACCTCCTGAAGCAATATAATGGTACTCCTCCCACTGTCTTGATTAATTGTTCTACCTTCACAGAACCCTACATCCACAGTGAGACCATCCCGGCTTCTTCTCCCGAAAGCACTGACAAGGAGTCGGCGCTTTCTAATTCCAAAATCCTTAATGATCTTCCCAAATGCTTTCAGGATAATAATCGTGCTCCTATGCCCTCTTCTAATTCCACTCTCACCTCGTCAGATAAGCCCTTCATCCTCCATGTCGACGCCAATGGTACCGACGTGGGTGGTGTCGTGATGCAGCAACGAGGCGAGAAGAATTCACCTGTCAGCGACTACTGCTACAAGGAACGACGGAACAATTGGCAAGGAGCTACTCTTCCTCATCCTGAAGCTTCAGCACTTCACTCCACACCTGAAAAGTGCTCGGTCCACCATCAATACGGACCACACCACCCTACACCTCCTGCAGCACGCCCACTTCTCATCTCAACGTCTTCTACTATGGGCTTGCTACCTGCAGAAATTCAACCTGGAGACACGCTATACCAAGAGTCTGACAACATCTTAGCCCATGATCTCTCCAGAGTTTATGAAGTAGAAGCAACTCTATCCATTACTCCACCACATAACGACGTACTTCTTCCAGAACCGCAGGCTTCGGGGGAGAGTTGTGACGATAATCTCCTTCAAGAGATTGAGCCTGCTCTTCCCTCCAAAATTACGTCTTCACAATTATATAAAAAGACTATGGAAGAAATGTCCAACAACGACAACAACACCAGCACCAGCAAGGCTTGCCAGGGTGAGCAGAAACGTATGCAACCAGCCACCTGTTCGAACTCCAACCACCAAACTACCCGTTGATCGCTACGGCTCCGCTGATTGGTCGCCGGTCTGGCTGCACCTGCACTCGCCCCCAATACTACCTGATGTCTGGGGTCGCCCCAACATCAGTCCTCAGAATGTTCCGTGCTTTCGTAGCCAGCACTCCTCCCAGCTAGACGTTAGCGTGTACTGAGAGAGGTGGTGGCTTTAAGCCAATATTCCAGCACCTCCCACTTAACTTTTGTGTTGCACTTCTTATTATTTTGCCTTAACGTAACTTTCATTGTGTCATTTCAGTATTCTTATTATTTTGATTCATTGATTTTATTATACATATTTGTTTGTGCATTATTTTCATGTTTTGATTTATTTAACGTAATTAAAATTTCATTGTTAAAGTTTTACTTGTGTTTTGTGTGTCTTCTCCTTACCTTACCACAGACGAAGTTCCAGTTTTTCTATTTTTTTTTATAACTATGTGACGAGGCCATACCCCTAGCCTTAAACAGCCGAACACCAACGCGTTACCGTCACAGTGTGAACTAGAGATCCACCGTGAAATAGAATGGAAAAAGCTAGAAATCGCTAGAGAGAGAGAAGAGAAAGCGAGAGAGAGAGAGAAGATAAGAAATTAGAAATGGAAAGAGAGAGACAAGAAATGGAAAGAGAGAGACTAGAAAAAGAATTAGAGATGAGGCATTTAGAATTAGAACGAGAAAGAGAAAGAGAAGAACGAGAAAGAGAAAAAGAAGAACGAGAAAGAGAAAGAGAAGAGCGAGAAAAAGAACGATAAAGAGAAAGAGATGAGCGAGAAAAAGAACGAGAAAGAGAGAGAGAAGAGCGAGACAGGCAAGAACGACGAGACAGAGAGGAAAAAGAGAGACAACATGAGCTAGAAGTATTGCGATTAGGTGGTCGGAGGCAAACGACGGACACAAGTATTTTCGATCCGGTAAGGAACATCAAAATGGTCCCAAAGTTCAACGAGAAGGAAGTTTCGAAGTTCTTCGCAGCCTTCGAGAAAGTCGCAGCCTCTTTGGAGTGGCCAAAGGAAAATTGGGCCATCATGATACAGTCTGTCTTGACTGGGAAGGCCCAAATCGCCTACTCCACGTTGTCCCTTGATGACTCCGGCGATTACAACAAGGTGAAGAAGGTAGTGCTCATGGCTTACCAATTGGTACCTGAGGCTTACAGGCAGAAGTTTAGAAACCTAAAAAATACCTCGGAGCACACGTTCACCGAATTCGCGACCATCAAGGAACGGCTTTTCCAGGAATGGTGTGCGTCTCGGAAGGTGGAGACCAAAGAAGACCTCGAGCAGCTCATACTGTTAGAGGACTTCAAAGACTGTGTGTCTGGAGATCTGAAGACGTACTTAGAGGAACAGCAGGTGGAGACCTTAAGTGCGGCAGCCACCATGGCTGAGTACATCTTAACGCATAGGTCTTCCACTAAGTATGTCCCGAGGAATTACCCACGTCTGTTCGGCAAACCTCGTCAAGACGAAGAGAGACCCGTCCCACAAAGCGCTGTGAAGACGCCCCCAAGTAGCCCTCGAAGGACTGGTCCTAACAGTCTGAAACACCGTAGTCCGAGGAGGAATATGGTGTGTTGGACTTGTGGGCAGAAAGGGCATGTAGCCGCTATGTGCTGAGGCAGAAGAGGTAGCGGCCCACGTAGGGAGGTGATGTTGATGGGTTGTGCGACACCACCAGTGGGAACCCAGTCTTTGATGACTAGTCAGGAAGGACCAAGATTGTTTGCCCCTCACACTTCAGGCGGGTATGTATCGAGTGATCATACTGGCAGATCGGTTGTAGTGCTCAGAGATAGTGGAGCAGCCCAGTCCCTGATCGTGAGAAACTCGTTACCCGAGGGAGTGAGTGTGGACGGGAGACAAAAGGTTGTCCTGGTTGGGTTTCCTAGGACGCGGTACGTTGCCCCCTTAGTGCCGGTACATCTAAACTCGCCTTACTTCAGCGGCACATGTGCGTTGGCAGTAGTTGATACCTTACCTATAGCTAGGATTGACGTGATACTAGCCAACGACTTGGTGACAGATTGGGACTACAAACATCTCAAGGTTGTGGACGAGTCAGCCGGAACAGCAAGGTCCAAGGTAACAGCAGGAAATGGTAATATCCAGGTACAGGCAGACGGACTAGATGACATGTTTAATTCTCCCTCTACCCAACAGGTTGACAGCATTCTAGCAAAGTCTCCTGATTCTTCTCCCGACAAGAAGCATGAGGTTATGGTGGCAGAAGCGACTGAGTGAGAAGAGAGGCCTCGTGTACAAGCACCCACGGATACCCAAGAGTCTGGAGTGAAGGCGGATGAGTACTTGTGGTATGGCAAGGTACAACGTTCATTGAACCGGCCAGAGATTCCCCAGACGTCGGAGGTATGTGAGGTATGTACGAAGGTTCTAGTGCCCTCTTCGGTCCAAACTAGGCTAATGGATATAGCCGGCTATGGACATTACAGGCTCATGAAACTTATCCCTCAGTTAGCCAAATGTTTCTTAGCAGTATTTTGTCTTGTTCTCGTGTGTGTTCTCAGTAAGAACCAGTGGACGACCCGATAGATGATGGATCCCGTGAACATCGCGAAGAGATCCCAAGGATTAGAGACGTGCACTGTGAGTGTTGCAGTCGAAGAAGGGACGTGGAAGGTGATGATGGATACAGGAGGAATGAGATGTGATATTATGAGTGACTGTTTCCGACAGGTTGACACCCCCCGCGTGATTGCTGAACCTGGATTCAGCGTTATGTGGAACATTGGTCGACCTGACGGTGGCAGAGCGAACATCATCTTTGATGTACGAGCAGCCCTGTTGGGACTAGGTGTGGGCCTAGTAGACGGTTATGCTGTAAGTACCGATTTAACAACAATCGCTGTTACTCTCAATTATCAGACCCCTGTATTCCAGGTTCCCGTCTCCCTGAAGGACTACCGGACCGGTACCAGAAATGCCATCTGTGACCAGCCATCAACGGTGCCCCGACACAGGGAAGTGTCAATTCACCCCAGATTGCGTCTATACCAATCCTTACTCGAGGCACGTGAGGTGATTATGCCCCTGTTGACATCTCAGTGAAGGTGTGGGAAGTCACATCAGGCAGGTCATTGCTTTCCATCTTCAAGTTTCCTTTGTGCCAGGGTTTCTCATTAGGACAGTTTTGCGGACAAGACATCCTCATCACTCCAGTCCATCGTTTACGTAAGTCTGTTTGGAGTTGTACCCACGCACTAATTTGGTTTGTTTCCTCTTTTATAGAAACCCAAACCAAATTCTTTTTGGTGGGGAGGTATTACGGACCCGAGTCCAGCGTCGTAGCACGGAACAGTGACGACAACTCCATCTGTGAGTCAGCTCCCGAAACCCCCTCCAAATGGACGACGCCATCTAGCGAGGACGGGATATACCGGCCACAGGGGCTGGTTTCCCGTCTTAATCAGCTCATAACATAGCCGCTGCTGACCTCTGGTGAGGTGGCGCTTAGACAGCAATGCCCTCTATGGAGCAGAGAGGTGGACGTTTGTGTCTAAGCTTGTAAGTGAGGTTCCCTAGTTCCAGTACTAATGACGTGTCTGATTACAGAGTCTACCTGGGACTGCTGTATTGGACGATGGATCAGTCTACCCATGGCAGCCAAGGTCTCTTCACGAGTCTGCTGCAGAAGCTGTGAGTCACACCCCGGATGAACTCTGCTGAGAGTGTTAGCCTGCCTGTGATGTGGCAGTGTCGAGGAATCTCCTTATCTGGGGCTGGCTGGTGGAAGAGACTAGCCACTGTGGTGCTGAGAAAAGAGAGTGATCAGCGGAATCACATGAGGCTCCTGCCTAGGGCTCGCAACCCTAGTATCGGTCATGGAGTGGCCTACACAGCGGAGCTGATTGGAACCTGCCAGCTACAGGGTGGATTGTGGTTGAAGGCCTCCACGACGGAGCACCCAGTGGGACTGTGATTTGGCTGGCCTGTGGCCAGGGTAGATTCGCCGAGAGAATCCAAGAGGATTCATCGTGGGCCGAAGAAGAGAACCAGGGCTGCTCTAAGTGCACACCGTGGAGCATTCTGTGTCTTCAGAGGAAGACAACGCTGTACATTAAAGTGTGTTTATAACCCCGTGTGACTGTTTATATATTTATTTATGGTGGTGGTTAATATATATATATAAATCAGAGCATGTGTATCCCTCCCCCTTTAATTTAACTTGCGTTATGGAACACATCCCTTGAAAGCCTCTACTAGCTTGGGGCCGGATTCCCAAATTCTAATAACACCAGAAAAGAACCCAATTACGCCCCAGTAGGGCCGTAACAGACACCAAACCTAGAGGACGTGTTCTGTTCTACCGGCCAATAGACTGAACACCGTCTATTCCTCACCGTCAAGTTAACTCAGCGTCTGAAGATTATACCACACACTCGCCCAGAATCACGGGTGTGAATATATTATTCAGAAGCCTAAAGTGACAAATCTCCAGAGCGAAACAGACTGGTATCAGGTAACCCCTGGTGACAAAGATCGTTGTGAGTGACTTAGTGAACTAAGGCAGTGCCGCCGCCTAAGTAACCTGTGTGTGACTTTACCACAAGTGTACCTGCATGGTACCACAGCCGCCGCTAGCCGCCACGAGCGTGTACCCCAGTACCTCTGTACCTCTGTGCCTCGAGCGCCTGCCGCCGCCTTCACTACTACGTGACGTCACCACCTTACTCATCACCAGTGCCAGTGGGTGCGCGTGTGTCTGTCTGTTAAGCATACAGCCCGCCCTACTGCAAGTACCCTCCGTGTCTACGAGCGAAGCCAGCTGTCAGGCCACCTACGAGTACTTGTATAAATGTGCCTGAGTGAGTGAGTGAGTGAGTAAGGAATGGTACCTTATCTGTAAGTACAAAATCTTGTCATTGTTTTATTGTGTCTGTGTTGATCTGAGGGATCAACCACAGTTCTCACCTTCTCATACCTGTCACAGGTCATAGGTGAATCGACGGTGAATGCGTGGTTATCTGTGTGGTATCACTGCATTTCACTAGTCTGTGAATGTGAGTTTCACATACACCACACATTTAGTTATTGTGTGACATTATTATTGTGCATGTTATTGCCTGTCCCATTGACAGTCCCATTGTTGAGTTATTGCATATAATCATTACCGAGTATTCGGTTGGAACTCATGTGATCCCTTTGCATACCGGCAGTTAGGTTGCCGTGTTAATGATTGGCTGTCAACTGTGTTAAGTTAGGTGTTTCTCCACGAGTGGATACGAGTCGTTTAGCCAGACGTCAAGAATCTCGCTAATATAACCATAGCTTTGCTGACGCCAATCTAAAGTAAATCAAGCACCCTGTGTATTAGTGGTTAAGTTAGTAAATAGACTACTGTTAAGCTTTATGCGGTGCTTCCGTTGAACCACTTCTGAATACTGCCAACATTACTCAAGCCTTCAGCTCCAGGTGTCTTCAACACCGAGTTGCCCATAAGTCACTAAACTATAAATGTGATGAGGACCCTAGGAGTCCCGTAAAGTGTTACATCATTGAGGAGATTCCAACGATCAACGTGGAGCAGGATCAGGTGAGACTAGTCTGAGAAGAGACCCTCAAGGACTCTAACTCGACCTTGTTCCCAGGCCCTGTACGGTTGCTCTCGTATTTCCTATTCTGCTAATTCCGACAGCTTCGTGAAGAGTCTGCCACATGTACATTGGCGACGTACGCACTGCAGTCGTGAAAGCAAAAAAAGAAAACCCCCACACAGAGTTAGGTACATAATATCTGATTTTGGAGAGTATACCAACTGTTTTAGAGACTTTCTTAGTTTTGTGTTGTATGTGGGTACTGAAGTTGAGTCTCTAGTCTAGGAATAGGCCAAGAAACTTTCCATCATTTTTATTGCTAATGTTTACATTGTCTATCTGAAGCAGAATTGCATTTGTAGATTTGCTTCCAAATAAGATGTAGTAGGTCTTTTCTATGTTAAGTGTTAGTTTGTTGGTTGACATCCATAGGTGGACTTTTTTTAGTTCATTATTAACAACATTATTTAGTGTATGTGGGTTGGGGTTAGAGTAGATGAGGGTAGTATCATCAGCAAACAAAATAGGTTTCAGAATGTTAGAGACGTTAGGCAGATCATTGATGTAAATAAGAAATAAGAGAGGTCCCAAAATGCTGCCCTGTGGCACTCCAACGGTTATTGGTAGAGTGGGAGAGGTTATATGGATGGCTGGCTTGAGGATGGCTACACATTGGTGTCTATCACTAAGATAGGATTGGATATAGTCCAGTGTATGGCCTCGAATTCCATAATGATGGAGTTTACGTAAGAGGTAATTGTGATTAACAGTATCAAAGGCCTTTCTCAGGTCAATGAAGAGTCCAATCGGAAACTCATTTTTGTCAAGGGCTGAGTAAATTATATCAAGGAGACTAATAATTGCATCGTTGGTTCTCTTTTGGGAGCTGAAGCCAAACTGACAGGGGCTAAGAATGTCAAATTTTACGAGATAGGAGTAAAGCTGTTTGTAGATAATTTTTTCAAATATTTTTGAAAGTATGGGTAGGTTTGATATTGGTCTATAATTGTTTATGTCTGCCGGATTACCTCCTTTATGAACTGGTATTACTCTTGCTTTTTTAAGAATATCAGGGAAGGTATGACACTCAAGGGATTTGTTGAACAGCAGAGCTATAGGTGGGGCAAGGGCGTGGGAGGCGTTCTTGTATATAATGGATAGTATTTCATTGATCTTCGCCAGTTTCAGAGTCAAGGGTGCTGAATCTGTCCTGACTGTGGGAGCAGTCTATAGAATTCCTAACACTGATGTGTCAAAATTCAACTCTAACCTTAGAAATCTAATACTAGATAACAGACTGAACAAAAACCATCTAATTATCGCAGGGAACTTTAATATTGACCTCTGCGAGCCTGAACACCCTACTGCTGCTAGCTTCCTCAACTGTATGAATTCCTGCTTCCTCATACCCTTAATCACTAGACCTACTAGAATCACTGATAGTACTGCCACGGTTCTTGATCACATCTGGACCAACATAACGTCTCCACTTACTTCAGAGATAATCATCGATAGCACTACAGACCATTACCCCACATTTCTCCTAACATTAACAAACCACCTCTAGAGACAAGGGAGATAAACTTTAGGCTGCACAATGAAACTGTCATAGGCAATTTTATAGCTGCTGCTGCTAATGTCAACTGGGAGTCCGAATTAGGTAACATAGGGGACATCAACCAAGCAGTGCAATCTTTTCTTCAAAAAACTCTCAGCCTTTATAACACCCACTGTCCTATGCTTACGAAACAAGTCACAACAAAGAGGCTAAACAATCCTTGGCTCACAAAGGGAATACCTAAATCTATTAACAAAAAACATGACCTTGAGAAGAAGTGTAGGTTAGGAATCGTCTCCAAACAATTTTCAAAGAATTACTCGTCATTGCTATCTAAAATAATTAGAAAAGCCCAAATTAAATACTACGAAGATAAAGTTACCCAAACAAAGGGCAACATTAAGAAAACATGGAGCACAATTTCACAAATATTGGGATCAAAGAAGAGTTTTAATAACAAACCAATACTCCTGTCAAATAACGATGGTCAGCTTACAGCCTCTGATACTGCTATTGAGTTCAATAGGTTCTTCTCTTCCATTGGGTCATCCCTTTCAAATGTTATTCCATCATCCAGTACTGATGTTCATGACTATCTTACAGGTAACTATCCACAGTCTCTGTACCTAACGCCTGCAAATTCCACTGATGTAAATGAGATTGTTTCTGTGAATAATACAATTTTTCCCACCCTACCCATCAACATTGGTGTTCCTCAGGGCAGCATACTTGGCCCTCTCCTCTTTCTTATCTACATTAATGACCTTCCAAATGCCTCCCAACACCTCAAACCAATTCTATTTGCTGACGAACCAACCTTCATTTACTCCAGTCCTGACCCCCTTGCTCAAAATGCCACAGTAAATACTGAGCTAAAGAAAGTCCATCTTTGGCTAACTGCCAACAAACTCACCCTTAACATTGACAAAACGTTCTATATTCTGTTTGGCAATAAATCCTCTAATCAAATAAATCTCAAAATAAACAATACCCAAATTTGTAACACATTAGATTCTAATTCTTCTGCTCTCTTGATTCGTGCTGATGTTCCCTTTGTTCCTTTACTTTTTCCTTCGCCTCTCCATTGTTCTGCTGCTCGTATCTTTGTGGAGAAATGGTACACAGTTTGTTCCATTTATCTCCCCCCGAGTGTCCCGCTCTCTCTTCCTGATTTGAAACACCTCCTAGACTCCTTGCCGGAGCCTGTACTCCTGCTGGGTGACTTCAATTGTCGTCATTCCCTTTGGGGTGACGTTCTGACGAATACCCGGGGTCGCCTCCTTGAGCCGTTTCTCCTCTCTTCTTCCCTGTCTCTTCTGAATTCTGGTGAGCCCACTCATTTGGACTCTCGGACTCGCACCCTTTCTTGTCTTGATCTTTCTCTCTGCTCTTCTTCTCTTTACTTAGATTTCACGTGGCAGGTTCTTGATGACCTCCATGGAAGTGATCATTTCCCCATCCTTGTTTCCTTTTTCTCTTTTTGCCCTTCCCTCTCTTTCCCTAGGTGGCAGTTTGCTAAGGCAGACTGGACCCTATTTACCCTCAGTGCTGCTCTCTCTGACCTCTCCCTTCTGCCTCTCTCTCGCGCTCTCCTTCTTTTTCATGACACTGTCTTCAACGCTGCCCTCCGCTCTATTCCTCGCTCTTCCTCTCGGGGTCCGCGGAAATGCGTTCCCTGGTGGAATGCGGACTGTGCTCGGGCTGTCCGCTGTAAGCGTGCAGCCTGGAAGAGGCACCGCCGTAGGCAGACGTCCGATTCTTTTCTTTTCTTTCGGAAAGCGAGTGCGGTGGCCCGTAGGGCCATCCGTACGGCTAAACGTGAACGTTGGGCATCTTATGTCTCAACAATTACGTCCGAAACCCCTCTGGCCCAGGTCTGGAAGCGTATCCGCAAGATAGCGGGTAAGTACGTTCCCGATGTTTCACCGGTCCTTCACCTATATGATACTCTTGTGGCGGACCCATTGCAGGTCGCTTCCGAACTGGGTTCCCACTTTTCTTCTGTTAGCTCTGGTCTTCATCTTCCCCAATCTTTCCTTCTTCGTAAACCTGTCCTTGAGTCTCGTCCTTTAGATTTCTGCACTCATCTTCAGCTTCCCTATAATGATCCCTTCTCTCTCTCTGAACTTCGTTCTGCCCTGGCCCTCTGCGGTTCTACGGCGGCGGGCTCCGATGGTATTCATTATGAGATGCTTCGCCATCTCCCTCCGAGCACGTCTCAGTATTTACTGAGTCTGTATAATCGGATCTGGGAGTCGTCGTCAGTCCCTGTGGACTGGCTCGATGCTGTTGTCCTCCCTGTTCGCAAACCGGGGTCTCTGGGTACTTCCCCTACGGACTTTCGCCCTATTGCTCTCACAAGTTGTGTCTGCAAACTCTTTGAACGTATGGTTAACGTTCGTCAGATGTGGTTCCTGGAACACCATCACCTCCTCTCCCCTTCTCAATTTGGTTTCCGCAAGTGCCGCAGCACGACAGATGTCCTGGTGAACTTGGAGGTCTATATTCGTACTGCTTTTGCTGCAAAGACCTCCGTTGTTGCCGTCCTTTTTGACCTGGAAAAGGCTTACGACACCACTTGGCGTTATCATATCCTATCTCAACTTCATTCTTTTGGCCTTCGTGGTCATCTCCCTCTCTTTCTCCGTAGCTTCCTCTCTCGTCGTTCCTTTCGGGTGCGCCTTGGTACCGCTCTCTCTCCCTCTTTTCAGCAATACGAAGGTGTGCCCCAGGGTAGTGTTCTGAGCACTACTCTTTTTCTGGTTGCCCTCAATGGTCTTCTTTCCTCTCTTCCTTCTGGTGTCTTCTCCGCTCTCTATGTCGATGATCTTACCCTTTGTTGTCAGGGTGATGATTCGCCTCTCCTTCAACGCCGGCTTCAACTCGCAATTGATGCCGTGTCGTCTTGGGCCACAGATCATGGCTTCAAGTTCTCTACTTCTAAGACTTGTACCATGACTTTTACGCGGAAACGGTTTGTTCTTCGTCCCTTTTTGTCACTTTATGGTCATCCCCTTGAATACAAAGATTCTGCGAAGCTTTTGGGGTTATTCCTTGACACTCGTTTGTCTTGGTCTCCCCATATCTCTTACCTCCGTCTTGAGTGCTCTTAGGCCCTTACCCTCCTTCGGGTCTTGTCCCATACTTCTTGGGGGGCAGATAGGCGCACTCTCCTTGCTTTACATTCCTCTCTCGTCCTGTCTAAGGTCGATTATGGTTGCCCTGCTTACTCGTCTGCTTCTCCTTCTACTCTTCGCCGTCTTGATGCTTTGCACCATACTGGGTTGCGCCTCAGTTCTGGTGCCTTTCGTTCGACTCCCATCCTTAGCTTGTATGTTGACACTGGCTTCCTGTCTCTCCAGGACCGCCGTGATCGCTACTGTCTTCGCTATCTTGCGCGGTCCTTGCAACATCCTTCCTCTCGCCTCTGTCGTGCTTTAACTTTTACCCCTCCTGCGGTTCCTGTTCCTCTTCACCACCTCCCTCTTTCTGTCCGGTTATCTCGCCTGCAGGATTCTCTTTCCGTTCGTATTTCTGATGTTTCTCCTCGTGTTGTTCCTTCTTTGCCCCCGTGGAGGGTCCCTCTTCCGCGGTTTTGTACATCATTGACCCGTTTCACTAAAGCTTTTACCCCTCCTACGGTTCTAAAACGTCTTTTCCTCGAGCACTTTTCTTCTCACTCCCGCTCCGTTTCTGTCTTCACCGATGGGTCTAAGTCAGCGGACGGTGTTGGCTACTCTGTTGTTTTTCCTGATCACACTTATATGTGTCACTTGCCTCCGGAGACTAGCGTCTTTACAGCGGAACTTTATGCTATTCTCTATGCTCTTCGTCTCCAGCTTTCTCGTTGTCAGACTTCCTTTGTAGTTGTTGTTGATTCTCGTAGTGCCCTCATGGCTCTCGGGTCCTTTAATCCGGTTCTTCCAGTAGTTGTCGAGATCCAGCATTGGCTGTTTCTCGTTCACAGTAAATTTAAGTCGGTTGAGTTTTGTTGGGTTCCCAGCCATATTGGTGTGTCTTTAAATGAGCATGCGGATGCTGCCGCCAAGGAAGCTGTCCGCTCTTGTCCCATCTCTCGTAAAGGCATTCCGTATTCCGACTTTTACCCGGTTATCCATTCCTCAGTCCTTACCCGTTGGCAGGCTTCTTGGTTGTCTGTTACTGGTAACAAGCTACGTACTCTTAAATGTTGTGTTTCCTCGTGGCCGTCCTCCTTTCACCGTAACCGGAGGTGGGAAACAGCTCTGGCGAGGTTGAGTATTGGCCATACTTGCTTAACCCATGGTCACTTGATGGAGCGCCACCCTGCCCCTTATTGTCCTAGTTGCATTGTCCCTCTTATGGTCGTGCATGTCCTTCTTGAATGTCCTGACTTCCAGGACGAGCGTGTGTCTTGCTTTTCGGCCGCCCCTCGCGGTCACCTGTCCCTCGATAGAATTCTTGGTGACTCGGATACTTTTGATATCGTTCGCCTTATGCGTTTTTGTTCTCGTATTGGCATCCTTGGTGATATTTAGCGCCCTCTGATTATTTTGCGTATTTGATGGTGCTACATAGCCTTCCCGGTTTGGTGCCTTCTTTTGATAATTACTTACTTACTTGTCCCTCGATAGAATCCTTGATGAATCAGATACCTTTGATATTTTATTTTATTTTATTTTATTTATTTATATACAAGAAAGTACATTGGGTTAGAGAGAATACATAGTACAGTATTTACAATCTTGTAAAGCCACTAGTACGCGCAGCGTTTCGGGCAGGTCCTTAATCTAACAGATTTTAAGTAGGTAAATTCTAGCAGAATTAATAAAATGATAACAGATACATTGTAAGAAAAAAATGAGATGAGAGAGAATAGTAAGTATATTAAAGCACATTGGTATATTAAAGCTCTGGTTGATTACATTGACAACTTGATTGGTAATTTAAACAAAGATTAACAGACACCTATGCCCAAGATTACTATCCGAGTGCCGGCGGTGGGGTGGTTCAAATAGCCTCGGCTATCACCTCATTTTGTCCGGTCGTGATGGTCAAGTGGATTAAGGCGTCTTGTACATACCAGTTGCGTTTGCTCCTGGGAGTATGGGTTCGAGTCACTTCTGGGGTGTGAGTTTTCAGTTGCATATTGTCCTGGGGACCATTCAGGCTTGTTCACATTTGTGTTCCTCACGTGTGCCCCAAAGAATGAGGTGATTTGGTAAAATGCTATGCCCAAGATTACTATCCGCGTGCCGGCGGTGGGGTGGTTCAAATAGCCTCGGCTATCACCTCATTTTGTCCGGTCGTGATGGTCAAGTGGATTAAGGCGTCTTGTACATACCAGTTGCGTTTGCTCCTGGGAGCATGGGTTCGAGTCACTTCTGGGGTGTGAGTTTTCAGTTGCATATTGTCCTGGGGACCATTCAGGCTTGTTCGCATATATATATATATATATATATATATATATATATATATATTATTAAATATGACCGAAAAAGTAAGATTAATAATTCTAACACGAATTTTCTCAATCTTTCGTACATTACGCTTCACTGTTGGAGGTAAATCAAAAATCACTTCTCCAAAATTCATTTTTATTTCTAGTCTGACGCGACACGGGCGCGTTTCGTAAAACTTATTACATTTTCAAAGACTTCACAAATACACAACTGATTAGAACTTACGTCTCTCTGATATTATATCTACATTTGAGTGAGGTGGGAAGGGTGATGTGGCATAACACAAGACAGAACAGGAGGGGATATTAATAGGGTATTAAAAGTATCAACACAAGACAGAACAGAAACAATGGGTATTGAATAGAAGTGTTTGTAGAAAGCCTATTGGTCCATATTTCTTGATGCTTCTATATTGGAGCGGAGTCTTGAGGTGGATAGAATATAGTTGTGCAATAATTGGCTGTTGATTGCTGGTGTTGACTTCTTGATGTGTAGTGCCTCGCAAACGTCAAGCCGCCTGCTATCGCTGTATCTATCGATGATTTCTGTGTTGTTTACTAGGATTTCTCTGGCGATGGTTTGGTTATGGGAAGAGATTATTTGTTCCTTAATGGAGCCCTGTTGCTTATGCATCGTTAAATGCCTGGAAAGAGATGTTGTTGTCTTGCCTATATACTGGGTTTTTTGGAGCTTACAGTCCCCAAGTGGGCATTTGAAGGCATAGACGACGTTAGTCTCTTTTAAAGCGTTCTGTTTTGTGTCTGGAGAGTTTCTCATGAGTAGGCTGGCCGTTTTTCTGGTTTTATAGTAAATCGTCAGTTGTATCCTCTGATTTTTGTCTGTAGGGATAACGTTTCTATTAACAATATCTTTCAGGACCCTTTCCTCCGTTTTATGAGCTGTGGAAAAGAAGTTCCTGTAAAATAGTCTAATAGGGGGTATAGGTGTTGTGTTAGTTGTCTCTTCAGAGGTTGCATGGCTTTTCACTTTCCTTCTTATGATGTCTTCGATGAAACCATTGGAGAAGCCGTTATTGACTAGGACCTGCCTTACCCTACAGAGTTCTTCGTCGACTTGCTTCCATTCTGAGCTGTGGCTGAGAGCACGGTCGACGTATGCGTTAACAACACTCCTCTTGTACCTGTCGGGGCAGTCGCTGTTGGCATTTAGGCACATTCCTATGTTTGTTTCCTTAGTGTAGACTGCAGTGTGGAAACCTCCGCCCTTTTCCATGACTGTTACATCTAGAAAAGGCAGCTTCCCATCCTTTTCCGTCTCGTAAGTGAAACGCAGCACGGAACTCTGCTCAAATGCCTCCTTCAGCTCCTGCAGATGTCTGACATCAGGTACCTGTGTAAAAATGTCGTCAACATACCTGCAGTATATGGCCGGTTTCAAGTTCATGTCGACTAAGACTTTTTGCTCGATGGTACCCATGTAGAAGTTTGCAAACAGGACACCTAGGGGAGAACCCATGGCGACCCCATCTACTTGCTTATACATGTGCCCATCCGGGCTCAAGAAGGGTGCCTCTTTAGTACAAGCTTGGAGTAGTTTCCTCAGAATACTTTCTGGCATGTCAAGAGGAGTACAGGCTGGATCACGATACACTCTGTCGGCTATCATTCCGATTGTCTCGTCCACAGGTACGTTGGTAAACAGCGATTCTACGTCCAACGAGGCTCTTATCCCTGTGGCCCGTGTGCCCCGCAGTAAGTCCACAAATTCCTTTGGAGACTTCAGGCTGAAGGCGCAAGGAACATAAGGAGTCAGCAGGCCGTTGAGTCGCTTCGCCAGTCTGTACGTGGGTGTGGGTATCTGGCTAATGATTGGCCGAAGTGGGTTTCCAGGCTTGTGCGTCTTGACATTTCCATACGCATATCCAGGTTTATATTCCCCAATGATCTTTGGCAGGTGGAGTCCGGATTTCTTGGCGTTCACAGTTTCGATCAGTTTGTTGACCTTTGCTTTTAATTCGGCTGTAGTGTCCTTCGTTACCCTTTGGAACTTAGTTTGGTCAGAGAGTATGATGTTCATTTTCGCCAGATATTCGTCTTTTTTAAGAATGACATATATTGGCGACTTGTCACCTCTCCTGACAACTATCTCCTTGTTCTCACGAAGGCTTTTAGCTGCCGCTTTAAGCTCGGGGGACAGTATGGTGCTTCTGTAGTTGCCTCGATTCTTTCCTCCTTCTGCAATAAGTTCTGCTTGTAAGGTATCTTTGGTAGTGACCTTCTTTTGTGTCTCGAGGTCGAATATGTCGTCCAACAGAATTTCCAACTCTACTTTCCGGGCCATTTCACTCGGTCTGGACATAACATGACAGTTTATGCCCAGATTTAGGAGAGTGACTTGGTCCTCAGTGAGGTTAATTCCTGCAAGGTTCAGGAAGCCATCTCTTGGTCGTGGAATTGCCATAGGTCCTCCATATAATGTTGTTAGTTTCTTGATAATCCTTGTTTCAGTGCTGAGGTGATGTTGGTCTGTGAGGATGTCGAGGTGTTGTTCAATGCGGGTACGGATACTATGGTCGATGTTGCTATTTCTCCACTCGTTTGTAGCATGAAGTAGTTGCGTTTTGATGTCTTTGATTTCATTCTCTGCCTTGTATATCTGATCACGAATCAGATCCTGGCGATATTTTATCGTGAAGGCTTGATTCCTTGCTGCTGGGTCGTGCACTTTAATATTAGTATATTTTGGTAGCAGTCTTTCCTGTAGACATATATTATTAAATATGACTGAAAAAGTAAGATTAATAATTCTAACACGAATTTTCTCAATCTTTCGTACATTACACTTCACTGTTGGAGGTAAATCAAAAATCACTTCTCCAAAATTCATTTTTATTTCTAGTCTGACGCGACACGGGCGCGTTTCGTAAAACTTATTACATTTTCAAAGACTTCACAAATACACAACTGATTAGAACTTACGTCTCTCTGATATTATATCTACATTTGAGTGAGGTGGGAAGGGTGATGTGGCATAACACAAGACAGAACAGGAGGGGATATTAATAGGGTATTAAAAGTATCAACACAAGACAGAACAGAAACAATGGGTATTGAATAGAAGTGTTTGTAGAAAGCCTATTGGTCCATATTTCTTGATGCTTCTATATTGGAGTGGAGTCTTGAGGTGGGTAGAATATAGTTGTGCAATAATTGGCTGTTGATTGCTGGTGTTGACTTCTTGATGTGTAGTGCCTCGCAAACGTCAAGCCGCCTGCTATCGCTGTATCTATCGATGATTTCTGTGTTGTTTACTAGGATTTCTCTGGCGATGGTTTGGTTATGGGAAGAGATTATATGTTCCTTAATGGAGCCCTGTTGCTTATGCATCGTTAAACGCATGGAAAGAGATGTTGTTGTCTTGCCTATATACTGGGTTTTTTGGAGCTTACAGTCCCCAAGTGGGCATTTGAAGGCCAACCCGTTCTCGCAAATTCGTAAAGTCAATATTGACTTATTAACTACGTGCATAGGTGATATACTAAACATAATAGATACCCTTAAAAAGATTCATAGAAAACACCGACCTTACCTAACCTTGTTAGTATCTTAAGATAAGCATCTTATTGCTTCGAAATTACAATTATTACTTAACCTATACCTATTATAGGTTAGGTAATAATTGTAATTACGAACCAATAAGATGCTTATCTTAAGATACTAACAAGGTTAGGTAAGGTCGGTGTTTTCTATGAATCTTTTTAAGGGTATCTATTATGTTAAGTATGTCACCTATGCACATATTTAATAAGTCAATATTGACTTATTAAATTTGCGAGAACGGGTTGTTGAAGGCATAGACGACGTTAGTCTCTTTTAAAGCGTTCTGTTTTGTGTCTGGAGAGTTTCTCATGAGTAGGCTGGCCGTTTTTCTGGTTTTATAGTAAATCGTCAGTTGTATCCTCTGATTTTTGTCTGTAGGGATAACGTTTCTATTAACAATATCTTTCAGGACCCTTTCCTCCGTTTTATGAGCTGTGGAAAAGAATTTCCTGTAAAATAGTCTAATAGGGGGTATAGGTGTTGTGTTAGTTGTCTCTTCAGAGGTTGCATGACTTTTCACTTTCCTTCTTATGATGTCTTCGATGAAACCATTGGAGAAGCCGTTATTGACTAGGACCTGCCTTACCCTACAGAGTTCTTCGTCGACTTGCTTCCATTCTGAGCTGTGGCTGAGAGCACGGTCGACGTATGCGTTAACAACACTCCTCTTGTACCTGTCGGGGCAGTCGCTGTTGGCATTTAGGCACATTCCTATGTTTGTTTCCTTAGTGTAGACTGCAGTGTGGAAACCTCCGCCCTTTTCCATGACTGTTACATCTAGAAAAGGCAGCTTCCCATCCTTTTCCGTCTCGTAAGTGAAACGCAGCACGGAACTCTGCTCAAATGCCTCCTTCAGCTCCTGCAGATGTCTGACATCAGGTACCTGTGTAAAAATGTCGTCAACATACCTGCAGTATATGGCCGGTTTCAAGTTCATGTCGACTAAGACTTTTTGCTCGATGGTACCCATGTAGAAGTTTGCAAACAGGACACCTAGGGGAGAACCCATGGCGACCCCATCTACTTGCTTATACATGTGCCCATCCGGGCTCAAGAAGGGTGCCTCTTTAGTACAAGCTTGGAGTAGTTTCCTCAGAATACTTTCTGGCATGTCAAGAGGAGTACAGGCTGGATCACGATACACTCTGTCGGCTATCATTCCGATTGTCTCATCAACAACATCTCTTTCCAGGCGTTTAACGATGCATAAGCAACAGGGCTCCATTAAGGAACATATAATCTCTTCCCATAACCAAACCATCGCCAGAGAAATCCTTGTAAACAACACAGAAATCATCGATAGATACAGCGATAGCAGGCGGCTTGACGTTTGCGAGGCACTACACATCAAGAAGTCAACACCAGCAATCAACAGCCAATTATTGCACAACTATATTCTACCCACCTCAAGACTCCGCTCCAATATAGAAGCATCAAGAAATATGGACCAATAGGCTTTCTACAAACACTTCTATTCAATACCCATTGTTTCTGTTCTGTCTTGTGTTGATACTTTTAATACCCTATTAATATCCCCTCCTGTTCTGTCTTGTGTTATGCCACATCACCCTTCCCACTCAAATGTAGATATAATATCAGAGAGACGTAAGTTCTAATCAGTTGTGTATTTGTGAAGTCTTTGAAAATGTAATAAGTTTTACGAAACGCGCCCATGTCGCGTCAGACTAGAAATAAAAATGAATTTTGGAGAAGTGATTTTTGATTTACCTCCAACAGTGAAGCGTAATGTACGAAAGATTGAGAAAATTCGTGTTAGAATTATTAATCTTACTTTTTCGGTCATATTTAATAATATATGTCTACAGGAAAGACTGCTACCAAAATATACTAATATATATATATATATATATATATATATATATATATATATATATATATATATATATATATATATATATATATATATATATATATATATATAATACACATGAGAGGATGTGCAGTGACTTTTGAGGATTAGCAGTGATTAGAGGATTTATTGCCAAAACAGAATATAGAAAGTTTTGTCAATGTTGAGGGTGAGTTTGTTGGCAGTTAGCCAAAGATGGACTTTATTTAGCTCAGTATTTCCTGTGGCATTTAGAGCAAGGGGGTTAGGACTGGAGTAAATTAAATTTGTTTCGTCAGTAAATAGAATTGGTTTGAGGTGTTGGAAGGCATTTGGAAGGTCATTATTGTAGATGAGAAAGAGGAGAGGGCCAAGTATGCTGCCCTGAGAGACACCAATGTTGATGGGTAGGGTGGAAGAAAATGAATTATTCTCAGAAACATACTGGAGTCTGTCAGTAAGGTAAGATTTGAGGTATTGCAGGGAGTGACCTCTGACTCCATAATGATGTATTTTACGAAGAAGGTTTTGGTGGTTGACAGTGTCAAAAGCCTTACGCAGGTCCACAAATAACCCAACAGAGAACTCATTTTTATCAAGAGCTGCATGTATCAAGTTAATCATACTAACAATTGCATCGTTAGTACTTTCTTTGGGTTTGAAGCCTTATTGACACGAGCTAAGTATATTGTGTTTGGCTAGATAAGAGTAAAGCTGCTTGTAGATGAGTTTTTCAAATATTTTTGACAAGTTTGGCAGGATTGATATAGGTCTGTAGTTGTTAACATCAGTGAGATCACCACATTTGTGGACAGGGGTTACTCTCGCTTGTTTTAGAATATCTGGAAAGGTTTGGAGTTCAAGTGACTTGTTGAAGAGCAATGCAATAGCAGGAGCTAAAGATCTGTAGGCTTTTTTGTAAATTAAAGTTGGTATCTCTTCAAGATTTGATTTGGTTTTAAGCGAAAGGATTATCTCTTAACATCAGTTTAATTTGCAGGCGTTAGGTACAGAGTTTGTGGATACTTACCTGTAAGATAGTCCTGAACATCAGTACTGGAAGATGGAATATCATTTGCAAGGGATGACCCAATGGAAGAAAAGAACCTATTGAACTCAATAGCAGTATCAGAGGCTGTAAGCTGACCATCGTTATTGAACAGGAGTATTGGTTTGTTATTTAAAGTCTTCTTTGATCCCAATATTTATGAAATTGTGCTCCATGTTTTCTTAATGTTGCCCTTTGTTAAATTTATCTTTGAAGTATTTAATTTTGGCTCGTCTAATTATTTTAGATAGCAATGATGAGCAATTGTTTGAAAATTTTTTGGAGACGATTCGTAACCTATACTTCTTCTCAAGGTCATGTTTTTTTTTTTTTTTTTTTTTTTTTTGAGATATATACAAGAGTTGTTACATTCTTGTACAGCCACTAGTACGCGTAGCGTTTCGGGTAAGTCCTTAATCCTATGGTCCCTGGAATACGATCCCCTGCCGCGAAGAATCGTTTTTTCATCCAAGTACACATTTTACTGTTGCGTTAAACAGAGGCTACAGTTAAGGAATTGCGCCCAGTAAATCCTCCCCAGCCAGGATACGAACCCATGACATAGCGCTCGCGGAACGCCAGGCGAGTGTCTTACCACTACACCACGGAGACTGCAAATTAATTATTAATAGATTATTAATCTATCTTTTATTAATAATCTTTTATTAATAGATTTAAGTATTCTCTTTGTAAACCAAGGATTGTTTAGCCCTTTAGTTGTGACCTGTTTCGTTAGCATAGGACAGTGGATGTTATAAAGGCTGAGAGTTTTTTGAAGAAAAGATTGCACTAATTGCCATGGCAGTTTCATTGTGCAGCCTAAAGCTTATCTCCCTTGTCTCTAGAGGTGGTTTGTTAATGTTAGGAGAAATGTGGGGTAATGGTCTGTAGTGCTATCGATGATTATCCCTGAAGTAAGCGGAGAGGTTATGTTGGTCAAGATGTGATCAAGAGCCGTGGCAGTACTATCAGTGATTCTAGTAGGTCTAGTGATTAAGGGTATGAGGAAGCAGGAATTCATACAGTTGAGGAAACTATCAGCAGGAGGGTCCTCAGGCTCGCAGAGATCAATATTAAAGTCCCCTGCGATAATTAGATGGTTTTTGTTCAGTCTGTTATCTGTTTCCCTCACTAATATGATCACTTCAACGTCTGCTCTATTCATAGAATTATTTCTTCGATCTCTCTGTTTAGATTTATTTTTCCTTTTTAAAGACAGTTGTGTCTGTTTAAGCAATTTCTGTGATTCTTTCCTTCTGTACAGTCGTCTGTGTGTTCTCTTTCTAGACTTATCCTCTTTCTGACCCTCCTCACAGGCATGTGCTCTAAGCAGATCTAGTAGGTTTCAGCTGTCAGTGGAGCTATTCCCTGTGTGAGAGTTTTGTCGCTTAAGATGGTTTCCCAATGAATGTTTCCAAGGTCTATATTTATTTCTTCCCAGTCGATCCTCTTATTGTTGAAATTGAATTGAGTGAATAGGCCTTCTAGCTTGTTGGTTCTGTTGGACTTACTACTGTTATTAATGTTAGTTTGCACTTCAATGAGCTTACAGTGTGAGTGTGTAGAATCTGAGATTGTAATGTGTCTGTTTAGTCTGGTGAGTAACGGTTGTGGTGTCAGTGTAGCCAAAAGTTTTGTTGTGTTTTAAATTATTTTTAATTATAAACAGTTTGTTAGGGTGTGCTAGAGGTACACTTTACTTCTCATTTGACTTTTACACTAGAATATGAGCTCATATTGGACATTGTCAAGATGAGTGTTTATTTACCATAACTGTTGTTGTTGTCTACCTTACATGGTACAAGCTGGTGAGTAGTGGCGTTCATTTACATAATTGTGTGTTAGACATGAGACCAAATAAATCTTTTGGATGTAATTTGATTCATTTGTTAAGAGCACGTTGTTATGGCCCTACTGGGACGCAACCGGGTTCTTTTCTGATGGTATTAGTTTTTTGGGTATTCGGCCCCAAGTTAGTAGAGGCTTTCAAGGGGTGAGCTCCGTAACGCAAGTAAAATCAACGGGGGAGGTACATTAAATACACAAGTATACTTAATTATATATATTCCTTTCCCACCACCATATGTAAATTAAAGTCACAAAAGGGAATTATTACTACACAGTATTTACATCTTCGTCTTCCTCTGAAGACACTGGATACTTGGCGATGCTCACTCTGGGTAGCCTTTCCTGGTTTTCTCTTCCGTGGCCCAGAACCCACGATGAATCTACCCAGGCCACAGGCCAGCCAAATTACAATCCCACTGGGTGCCTTGTCGTGATGGCCTACAACCACAGTCCAGCCAGTAGCTGGCAGGTACTAGTCAGCCACGCTGTTAGGCCACTCCACGACTAATACTAGGGTTGCGAGCCCTAGGCAGGAGCCTCGTGTGACTTGCTGTTCACTCTCCTCGGTCGGTACCGCAGTGGGTGGTCTCTTCCACCAACCAGCCCCGGAGACAGTGAATCACGTCACTGCCGCTCATCAGGCAGGCTATCACACACTCAGCAGAGTTTGTCCGGGGGTGGCTCACAGCTTCTACAAAGCAGACTGGTGAAGAGACCTTGGCTGCCTTGGGTAGACTGACTCAACGTACCTCACAGCCGTCCTAGGTTGACTCTAAAAGCAGACACGTCATTTGTATTGGGGACACTACATGTGATCACTAGGAAACATCACTTACTAGCTTAGACACAAACGTCCACCTATTCGCTCCATAGATGACGATCACTGTCTAAGCGCCACCTCACCAGAGGTCAGCAGCGGCTACGTCACGAGCCGACTAGGACAGGCATCCAGCACTTATTGCCGGCATCTCTCATCATCACTAGATGGCGTTGTCTATGTGGGATTTTCGGGAGCGGACTCACAGATGGCGTGGACTTCATGGCTTCGTGCTCAGGCGAGGAATTTTGGTTCGTAACACACGTGCCCAAAGCCCATGCTTTGGGCACACTATACAGTAATGTAAGTTTGCCTCGCGTAATAAATAACAGTGATCATCATTACCTGGTTTCAGGGGATGGACGGTGTTTCAGGCCATCCTCCAAAGGTTTCACAAAGTCAAGAAAATGGTCAATTTAAAGTAGTCTCTCCTACCCTACCAGAGGCTCCAAAACAGAAAATAGGACAGTACATCACTTTCTTGAGTTGCTTTCATTTTCTCGTAATTTTTTTTGCCTTGTGTGATGCATATGAGCAAAAAGTGATGCTCTTTATCGGAGGACAGGTTAGGTATTTACTTGGAGTAGAATGTTATAGAGAATCTTTTTTTTCCTCTTTGGCAGGAACACCACTTGAATATGGCGTTGCTTGTGTGGGTGTGGCGGCGAAGTGATCTGGACGCAGCAGTGCGACCCATCGTGGCTGTACTGATTTACGTCCTGGATGATCCCAGAAGCACCTTAGTCGGACCTTAGCATGCATCTTAGCCCGGACACAAGTTCGAATCCTCATTACGGCCTTTGTGGATTTGTTCATTAAATGTATCATGATATTGTGATTTCTGTATCACAAGTGATGTTCTTTTCCTTAAGAATGTATTCCATGATTTGTATACAGACAAAGGTTTGATTGATAACAGTTGTGTACCTTAACTTGTCTTGGTAATAAACAATAAAAGTATATTTGAGTTTAAAAACTTATTATTGCTGTCAAGTTTCATAATTTCTGGAGTACAAGACGACTGGTATTGCCCCTTTTAACCCCTCCGTGGTGCCTCCTTGCCGTGGTGAGGGGCTCATGTACACCTCCCTGTGACCGGTGTAGGTTGCCTTTGCCCCCTCTCCTGCCCCTTTTTGGGTGGTGGACGTGCTGAAGGGCACCACGTAGGGGCCTTGTGAGCCATCGGACCACCCACTGGAGGGGTCGCCTGTGAGGGGCCGCCCTGAGGGGATGGTTGGGTGTCCATTCTGAGGCGATAGGGGGAATGGGGTCTTAGCACCAGTGTGGGAGAATGGACTGTGTAGTAGGACTCCCCTGTTGAAAAGGGGGAGCACCCTTCCACCCTTCCTGCACTGGCCCGCGCTCAGTCTCCATGGTTGCCCTGGTAGGTGGTATCCCTTGGTTCCAGGTCCCAAACTTTTGATATTGTTTGCTGCATGGATGACGACACGACTTCTCTTACCCAGGCTCAAGGGGTGGGTGACCAGGCCCCCTGAGTCTAACCGTCCTGGAAGACCGGGATCTGTAGCCCCAACTACAGGGCCCGGTTTATGCCCAGACCGGACTCTTCCTCCCTGCTCCCCTCCCTCCTCTGTGGTTGGGTCGAGCCCCAAGTTTGCTGTGGTGACCGCCTCGTCCTCTTGCACGGCTCCATCTCCTATTGTGACTACTGCGCCTTTTGACCCGTCTCTCTCTCGTATGCTCCCTTCCCATACTAATTTGTTCTATGCTTTGTTTGGTCCTGCTACGTGGACTAAGTACTATGACCTCCATCCTTTAGATTCAACTCCTGACAATTTTTCCCTTCATAGCCATCTTGTAGATTCCGTAGATGCCTCTCTTACCTTCAACCCCACCTGTCTTGGTACCTGTGTCGTTGCTGCTCCTCAGGATGCAGCCACCCCCCGCTTGGCCGCCTTATCCTGCCTTGGTGAGACCCCTGTTTGGGTCTCAAAGAACGCTCGGTTAAATGCCAGTGTTGGCACTGTTCTCCTCCCGCACCATGTTGTGACTGGTGTTAGGAATCTTAAAGACTACCACGGGAATATCAAGCATATTTTCGAGGCCCAGGGTCATTCTGTCCTCCAGGTAGATACGTTTGCTCGTCCTCCTCGTGGTCATCGCCGTCTGCCCCTTCGGGTTGTGAAGATTACCTTTGATGGTAGGACCCTTCCGCCCTCTGTCATTCTTGCTGGTGCCAGATGCTCCGTTCAGGAGTATATTCCATCTCCTTGGCTCTGCAACAAGTGCTGGAGGTTTGGGCATTGTGCCCTGAAATGTCCTGTCTCTCTCTGTCCCATGTGTGGAGGCGAGGGTCACTCTAAGTTGGAGTGCACTTCTCACCAGGTTCGCTGCCTCAGTTGCGGTGAGGCCAACCCTACCTTCTCCTGCACGTGTATACATTACAAACTTGAGGCGGCTGTCTTCAACTTGAAGCACCGGCACTGTTTGTCTTTTCCTGAAGCTCGGCGCCAAGTTCATTGTCTCCCCTCTTTCGCTGGCGTCTTCTGTGCTTGCGTGGTGTGCTCTTCCTCTCCTCGTCCTTCCCACCTTCCTCATTCTCATAACCGTTTCCAAGCCTTAGACCCGGACACGCCCACCACCACCTCCCCTGTTACCCTCCGTTCTGTCCCTGACAGTCCCCCTCCTGGTTCTCTGTCTAGGGTATCCCTTCTTCTTACCTTGTCTGTCATGTCTCCTGTGTCTTCTTTCTCCTCTCCCTCTGGTCCTCCTTCTCGTCATTCTCTTCCATCTCTTGGCTCTCCACGCCGCCTGACTGTGCAGGCGGCGATGTCCATCACTCTCCTGGTGGTCGTGTTGTTTGCTTGCGCTCTTCTTCTCCTATCGAGATGCTGGAATCTGTTGCCCAGTACATTGCTGCTGGGACACCTGGCTCCTCTCCTTCCTCCTCCCCGGTAGGTAAGAAGGCTTCACTTTCTTCTTCACCCCCCTATCTGTGATTTTATCGTTCCTTCCCCTCCCGCTTCGGTGGTGGAGCTCCCTGTTCCTACTGTGGGGGGTTTCTTTAGCCCCAGGTTCCATCTCGGCTACTGCCCTTGCTGAGGTGCACTCTCCTCTTTCTGCCCCTCCTCCTCCTCTTCCTTCTCCTCCGGACCCTGTTCACCCACCTCTGGTCTGTCCTCCCGCTTCTTTCCCTCCTTCTTTAATCAGTTTACCCATGCACCCTAACCCTGACTTCGCTGATCCTGATCCTGACCCAGTGCTTTTTTCACGTGCTGTATTCCCATTTCAGCTTTGTTTCTTCTTTGATCTCTGTTGCTATCCTTTCTCTTTTTGCCGATGTCTATTCTTCAGTGGAACATCCATGGATATTACGCCAATTTCCTTGACCTTCAACTTCTAATTTCACAGTTTTCGCCCCGTTGTCTGTCTCCAGGAGCCGATGCTTGGTGCTCGTCCTGGTCGCTTCCATGGCTATTCTTTTCTCTCACCCGTTCCCCCCCCAGCAACAGCTGGGGCCCATAACTCTTCTGCTCTCTTGATTTGCTCAGATGTTCCCTTCGTCCCCTTACTTTTCTCCTCGCCTCTCGACCGTTCTGCTGCCCGTGTCTTTGTGCGTAAATGGTACATGGTTTGATCCATTTATCTCCTCCCCCCCCCATCCCGTCCCACTTTCCCTTCCCGATCTTAAACACCTCCTAGACTCCTAGCCGGAGCCTGAACTCTGCTGGGTGATTTCAATTGTCGCCATGCCCTTTGGGGTGATGTGTTGACAAACACCCAGGGTCGCCTCCTTGAACCTTTCATCCTCTCTTCTTCCTTGTCCCTTCTTAATTCTGGTGAGCCCACTCATTTGGACTCTCAGACTCGCTCCTTTTCCTGTCTCAATCTTTCTCTGTGCTCGTCATCCCTTTCCTTAGATTTTGGGTGGTGGGTCCTTGATGACTTCCATGGCAGTGACAATTTTCCTATCCTTATTACTTTTTTCTCTTTTCACCCTCTCTTTCCCTAGGAGGCGGTTTGCCGAGGCTGACTGGCACCTCTGTACTTGCTACTATTTCCGACCTCTCCATTCTGCCTCTCCCTCGTGCCCTCCTTCTTCTTCATGACACTGTCTTTGTTGCTGCCCTCCGTTCTATTCCTTGCTCTTCCTCTCGGGGGACCACAGAAGTGCGTTTTCTGGTGGAATGTGGACTGTGCTCGGACTGTCTGCTGTAAGCGTGCAGCCTGGAAGAGACATCGCCACCGGCAGACAGTTGAGTCTTCTCTTATGTTTCAGAAGGCGAGTGTGGTGGCCCGTAGGACCATCCGTGCGGCTAAACGTGTTTGCTGGATGTCTTATGTCTCCACTGTTACATTTGAAACTCCTCTCCCACTGGTCTCGAAGCATATCCGCAAGATTGCGGGTAAGTTCATTCACGATTTCTCGCCGGTCCTTCGCCTCCGTGGTGTTCTTGTGGTGGACCCGTTGCAGATCGCGACCGAATCCCACTTTTTCCCACTTTTCATCTGTTAGTTCTGGTTCTCATCTTCCCTAATCCTTCCTTCTTCGTAAGCCTATTCTTGAATCTCGTTCTTTAAATTTCTGTACTCATCTTCGCCTTCCCTATAATGATCCCTTCTCTCTCTCTCTGAGCTTCAGTCTGCCCTAGCCCTCTGTGGTTCTACGGCAGCGGGCTCCGATGGCATTCATTATAAAATGCTTCGCCATCTCCCTCTGTGCACATCTCAGTATTTACTGAGTCTCTACAATCGGGTCTGTGAGTCGTCATCAGTCCCTGAAGACTAGCTCGATGCTGTTGTCCTCCCTGTTCGGAAACCAGGGTCTCTGGGGTCATCCCCCAAGGACTTCCGCCCTATTGCCCTCACGAGTTGTATCTGCAAGCTTTTTGACCATATGGTTAACGTTCGTTTGATGTGGTTCTTAGAACACTATCACCACCTCTCCCCTTCTCAATTTGGTTTTCACAAGTACCGCAGCACAACGGATGTCCTGGTGAACTTGGAGGTCTATATTTGTACTGCTTTTGCTGCGATGACCTCCGTTGTTGCCATTCTTTTTGACGTGGAAAAGACTTACGACACTACCTGGCGGTATCATATTCTGTCTCAACTTCATTCTTTTGGCCTTCGTGGTCATCTCCCTCTCTTCCTCCGGAGTTTCCTCTCTCGTCATTCCTTTCGTGTGCGGCTTGGTACCACACTCTCTGCCTCTCTTTGGCAGTATGAGGGTGTACCCCAGGGTAGTGTTCTGAGCACTACTCTTTTTCTAGTTGCCCTCAATGGTCTTCTTTCCTCTCTTCCTTCTGGCGTCTTCTCTGCTCTCTATGTTGACGATCTTGTCCTTTGTTGTCAGGGTGATGATTCGCCTCAATTTCAACGGCGGCTTCAACTTGCGATTGATGCTGTGTCGTCTTGGGCCACTGACCATGTCTTCAAGTTCTCTGTGTCCAAGACTTGTGCTATGACTTTTACTCGGAAGCATATCGTTCTTCGTCCCTCTGTCGATTTATGGTCATTCCCTTGTGTACATCGGTTGAGTTTTGTTGGGTTCCCAGCCATATTGGTGTTTCTTTAAATGAGCGTGCGGATGCTGCCGCTGGGAAGCTATCCGTTCTTGTCCCATCTCCCGTAAAGGTATCCCTTATTCAGACTTTCGTCCTGTTATTCATTCCTCCATCCTTGCCCGTTGGCAGGGTTGTTGGTCCTCTGTAGTTGGTAACAAGCTGCGTACTCTCAAACGTAGTGTGTCCCCGTGGCCTTCCTCCTACCACCGTAATCGGCATTGGAAAACTGCTTTGGTAAGGCTGCAGACTGGCCATACTCGCTTAACCCATGGTCAATTAATGGAGTGCCGCCGTGTTCCTTATTGCCCAAATTGCGTTTTCCCTCTTACAGTTGTGCATATCCTTGATGAATGTCCTGACTTCCAGGACGAGCGTGTGTCTTGCTTTCCGACCGTCCATCACGTTCACTTGTCCCTCGATAGAATTCTTGGTGAATCGGATACTTTTGATATGGTTTCCCTTATGCGTTTCTGTTCTCGTATTGGCATTCTTGGTGATATTTAGCGTCCTCTGATTATTTCGCACTCTGATGGTGCTACATAGCCTTCCCGGTTTGGTACCTTCTTTTGATAATTACCTTACCTTGCCCCTTTTAAGTACTGTGGTATATGTGTTGTTATTTGTAATTAGGTATTTAGTAAGTAGGCAGGCAGGCAAGTAGGGGCTTTATGGCTGAGTGGACAGCGTTTCGGATTCGTAGTCCTGAGGTTCCGGGTTCGATCACCAGTGGAGACGGAAATAAATGGGCAGAGTTTCTTTCACCCTGATGCCTCTGTTACCTAGCAGTAAATAGGTACCTGGGAGTTAGACAGCTGCTACGGGCCTCCTCCTGAGGATGTGTAACAATAAGGAGACCTGGTCGAGGACCGGGCCGCAGGAACGCTATGCCCGGAAATCATCTCATGATAGGTACTGATATATCAAATCTTTGATCAGTAATGTTTTTGCTTAACACTGTATCAAGCAATGGTAAATTATTTATGACTAATTGTGCAGCCCATCCTTCTATTTTGGTAGTACTGATAGTAATGAGGAGGACCATAGTATATATACCGACGTACAGCAAAATTAGAAAGTAGAAATTTGAACTATTTAGCTGGACAAACCAGAATTTTTTTATTTTACTTGTGTTGCTTTGACAAACTGAACTAACCCAACCTTCATAGGCCTAATACACAATATCTGAGGCCTAATATAGTACATGTGTATGCTATACTAGGCCTAGGAATATGTAAGTTTGTTTTTTGCTGCATTTAAACTTAAAAGAATTCCTTACTAGTCAGTATACTACTATCTAAAAGCCAAGTACGTACGAATTCTGACTATTGACTATTGTCACAATAGTTACTATGTAAACAGGAGGATGGGTCGAGTGTTGACTAGTTATTTAACAAACTTCCTGGAATAATAATAATAATTGTAGTAGTAGTAGTAGTAGTAGTAGTAGTAGTAGTAGTAGTAGTAGTAGTAGTAGTAGTAGTAGTAGTAGTAGTAGTAGTAGTAGTAGTAGTAGTAGTAGTAGTAGTAGTAGTAGTAGTAGTAGTAGTAGTAGTAGTAGTAGTAGTAGTAGTAGTAGTAGTAGTAGTAGTAGTAGTAGTAGTAGTAGTAGTAGTAGTAGTAGTAGTAGTAGTAGTAGTAGTAGTAGTAGTAGTAGTAGTAGTAGTAGTAGTAGTAGTAGTAGTAGTAGTAGTAGTAGTAGTAGTAGTAGTAGTAGTAGTAGTAGTAGTAGTAGTAGTAGTAGTAGTAGTAGTAGTAGTAGTAGTAGTAGTAGTAGTAGTAGTAGTAGTAGTAGTAGTAGTAGTAGTAGTAGTAGTAGTAGTAGTAGTAGTAGTAGTAGTAGTAGTAGTAGTAGTAGTAGTAGTAGTAGTAGTAGTAGTAGTAGTAGTAGTAGTAGTAGTAGTAGTAGTAGTAGTAGTAGTAGTAGTAGTAGTAGTAGTAGTAGTAGTAGTAGTAGTAGTAGTAGTAGTAGTAGTAGTAGTAGTAGTAGTAGTAGTAGTAGTAGTAGTAGTAGTAGTAGTAGTAGTAGTAGTAGTAGTAGTAGTAGTAGTAGTAGTAGTAGTAGTAGTAGTAGTAGTAGTAGTAGTAGTAGTAGTAGTAGTAGTAGTAGTAGTAGTAGTAGTAGTAGTAGTAGTAGTAGTAGTAGTAGTAGTAGTAGTAGTAGTAGTAGTAGTAGTAGTAGTAGTAGTAGTAGTAGTAGTAGTAGTAGTAGTAGTAGTAGTAGTAGTAGTAGTAGTAGTAGTAGTAGTAGTAGTAGTAGTAGTAGTAGTAGTAGTAGTAGTAGTAGTAGTAGTAGTAGTAGTAGTAGTAGTAGTAGTAGTAGTAGTAGTAGTAGTAGTAGTAGTAGTAGTAGTAGTAGTAGTAGTAGTAGTAGTAGTAGTAGTAGTAGTAGTAGTAGTAGTAGTAGTAGTAGTAGTAGTAGTAGTAGTAGTAGTAGTAGTAGTAGTAGTAGTAGTAGTAGTAGTAGTAGTAGTAGTAGTAGTAGTAGTAGTAGTAGTAGTAGTAGTAGTAGTAGTAGTAGTAGTAGTAGTAGTAGTAGAGTAGTAGTAGTAGTAGTAGTAGTAGTAGTAGTAGTAGTAGTAGTAGTAGTAGTAGTAGTAGTAGTAGTAGTAGTAGTAGTAGTAGTAGTAGTAGTAGTAGTAGTAGTAGTAGTAG